>NC_135873.1:16203614-16396114 GCF_031162955.1 Sander vitreus | reverse complement strand
TCTGCGTGTGTGTCACCAGGCCAGCGGTGTGTCTGACGAGGAACTGAAGAAGCTGCTGTATTCCAAAGGACTTAAAGAGTCGAGGATGGCCGCCATCCTTCCACTACTGGAGTTTGTGGCTTGGTCCCTGTTATCAGAGGATACTGAGGTAGGTGTGTGTGTTTAGACATCTATGGAACCATGAGCCAACTTTGCTTGTGATTCCTGGGCAGATAGATTCTGAGAAATTGTTTGTTTGTTTGAGAAAATACAATATCTTCAGTTGAAATCTAACTGTGTTACTCCTCCTTTAACCTGAAAAAAGAAACTGTCTTCCCAGTTTACATTGTTGGTTCTGCCGTCAAGTTACTGCTAAAAGTGAGGAACAATCTCTGTGTGTCATACTGAACTTTTAGAAATGAAGACTTCACAAATGAAGACTTCAAAAGGGTTTCTTTTTTGACACGGGAAGTATAATATTGTTTTTAATGAATTCCTATTGATGAATATGACCCTGCAGGAGGCTGTATCCATGCTGTGGCTGCCAACCAAACAAAAGGCCTGGAGGACAGGAACTGGAAGCCCCAGATACATACCTAACTCAGGTGACTCAGCTGCTTTGGAAAATCCCTAAATTATGTGTGAATGGTTCCTGTACTATGTTAAAGTTAATGTTTCAAATCATGAAAAACATGAAATGTTACTGTCTTTTCCATTTGTTGCAATAAATGGATCGATCTATGACAAGAGTGTTCCTGACTGAGTTTACTATAGTGTCAGCATTATGGCTGATTATGTGCAAAATAATCATAGACCAGGATTGGAACCCAGGAAGAAAATCCTGCATACTTATGATATAATATTGTATTGTTTTTCAGTGTGGCAGTGGATTCGGAGTGCCTCAGGTAATCTTAATTTATAAATTATGAGTAATCTAAAGAACAGAAAATAATGAAAAAAGAAATGCTGCTTGCTATTACCAGCACTGTCGCTGCTATAACAATAGTCCTGTATTTGAATCCTAGTGTCTGTCCGTTTGGACGCCAGCACCTGCCCTTCCTGGCTGGCTGTGTCCCCCGACCGCCTGCAGGTCCGGGGGGCAGCGGGGCGCTCCGCTGCTCCCTCCATCAACAGCGGACATTTAGCGGAGTGGCCCTGTGTGCTGGGAGACACCGTCATCACTACAGGAAGACACTACTGGGAGGTGGAGGTGTCCCCCAGCGGTAGCTGGAGAATAGGTGTGATGTCCGAGTCTGCTCCCAGGGAACAAAAGTCCCCCATGTCGCCCGGGAGAGGATACTGGGCACTGTGGAAGGGCTCCAGTTTTTGGGCGTGCACCGAGGAGCCCACTAAGCTGCAGAGGGCGGCTCTGCCCCGACTAATCGGGGTGTATGTGGATGTTGGGGAGGGCCAGGTGTCTTTCTATGATGTCGATCGAAAGGTTCACATTTATACTTTCTCTGATACCTTCAAACACAGTCTAATCCCTCTGTTTGGCTACCTGGATGGGAGCACTCGCCTTAAAATCAGACCAGCACAGATGTCAGACAAAAAGATGTAATAATAGGCCTCTGACTGAATCATGTTGGTCGTAGAATAAGAATATAGTATATTTACTTGAATTACTTTATTATTTTTTTGTAATCTGTTTTCATTACTGCACTTTTGAATGTCTGCACTTTGTTACATTAAATAAAAATTATGATATCAAAAACAAGTTTTTTTCCATCTTGTTGTTCAGAAACACACACACAGTTCCACACATTCTCAATGACTGTCTTAAAAATGTTTATTTATTCTAATAGCATAAATATACTTATTCCAAAACATAACATAACATCCCAGGTATCTTGGGTCATGTATTCTGAGGGGGCGGGGTACACACTGGACAGGTCTATCACACACAGAGGCATAATTGACAGCGGGGGTTACAACCCACCCAAAAATCCATTCTGGGCTTTTTTTCCCGAAGATTTTTGTTGCTTTTTTGACGTTTTCGTTGCATTTTCAATGATTTAGTCGCTTTTTTCTATCATTTTTGCAGTTTTTTTCAACGTTTTTGGCTCTTTTTTTCGAGGTTTGTTGCTTCTTTCAAGGTTGTTTTTTTTTGGAAAAAAAAATTTCGACATTTTTGTCGCCTTTCTGGAGTTTTTTTCCAAAGTTTTTGTTGGTTCTTTTTGAGTTTTTGTCGCCTTTTTTGAGGGTTTTTTTTCGAAATTCTTGATGTTTTATCCAAAGTTTTTTAGCGCCTTTTCGGACATTTGTCGTCTTTTGACATTAAGGGTTTTTTTTTCCCGGAAATTTTTGAGGTTTTTTTTCTTAGGTTTTTTTTCTCTCGAGTTTTTTGTCTCTTTATTCGAGTTTTTTTTCTATAATTTGTTTTGATGTTTTTGTCGCTTTTCCCAATACATGATATCCCCTATGTAACCCCCCCCCAATGTTGAACCCACAGTCACGCCCTTGATCACACACAATGTCCAAGTTTTGCTACTGTTTCCTCATTTCTTTGTGTGAATTTCAATTTTCTAATAACAATATCACATCTTTCAATTGTGGATATGTTCAACCATCGGAACCTTGAGTTATCATGCAAACCGGTGGGACTGTTTATCTGTTACACACTGAACGGCAACGTCGCATTAATCTCTCCAATATGGCGGAGGAAACAGTTTTGAATGAAGGCGCGTCCTTTATGGATCCTTTTAAAGGACTTTTGTTGACATATTTTATGCCGGAATCATGTTACGACGAGTTCTTTCTCAATTTTAACTTTTTGTACGGTAAGTGGCTCGTTTTAGTTGAACGCCGGTAGCGCAGTGACCGAAAAGACCGAGACGATGTATTGCTCAATGCGTCATAATGTAATAAAGCAGCTGCATTGATGCTATGCAGATTAATCGCTAGCTTAACAGGGGGAACGAGAGACTGTTTGACGTGTATGCCTGTATAGTTTACCTGCACTGGAAACGTCAGTCCCAGTTGTCTGACATTCTGGGTTGAGTTGGAATTTGGGGAAAAAGAGAGAGCTCTGAAACTGGTCGCTAAAATACAGTTTTTACAATTATGCAACTGCCTCTTTGCATGCTGCAATGTGTTTTTCTTGAGAAAGTCCTCACAGACCTGAGACATTACATCAACGCACAGTGGAAAAAGAGAACACTGCAATGTTCGTGGCCACAAAGCAACACAAGCAGCCTATTAAACATAACCCGTAAAGTAAAAAATACTACAGCAAAAACAGTAATGTGGCCAGCAGCGGCCTCAGACTGTCAGTAGAAGAGATGAACTCAGATCAGCTGGTACTCCCTCTGTCAGCTAGGGCTGGGCAATATATCGATATCGATATATTGTATCAATATCGATATACGAGGCTAGATATCATCTTAAATTTTGGATATCGTAGTGTTGTCTTTTCCTGGTTTTAAAGGCTGCATTACAGTAGAGTGATGTCATTTTCTGAACACACCAGACTGTTGTATCTGTTCTATTATTTGCCTTTACCCACATAGTCATTATATCAACATAACTGATTCTTATTTATCAAAAATGTCATTGTGTTTATAGTTTAAATTTTGAGGGTCATTCAAAATGTATTACTGGTGAAAGGAGGGTCAGGTCTATTTTGACTAAAGATCTTAAAACTCCTCTGGTGGCCACTGAAATAAATAACAAACAGTCCCTTAGCACCATGCACGTCAATATGTGACACACTGCAAACTGACTCTTGTTCACAGCGCAGCAGTGAAGACGAGAGGAGGAACTTTGGGGGGAAAAACCACTGTTGTAGTCCAGCAGATTTAGTGTAATACTGGTTCAGGTGAAGCTAATGGCCTTTTTACATTCGCCGCAGCCGACCTGCCGGGCGCCAATGTGACATCAAAATGACGTAGATCTCGCTGGCGTGCCAGGATTTTAAGCGCGCAACCAGAGGTAACAGGAAGCACGGACGAGTTCGAGGACAACCGGATGCCAGGACTCTGAGTGACTGCAAGTCTCTCTGGTTATGGGTTATGATGAGTTCTTTTATGGCGAATGAAAGGCTTGATCCGACCAAGTAGGTCATCCAATCAAATCGAAGCATTGACGTCAATGCTGCTGCCAGTTCTATTCATTGTTTACCTTTTTCTTCTTCTTCTAGTCCGTAGAAAGAGCAAAGTCGGTAGCCTTTCCTCATTAGCGCCACCTCTGTTCAGGAGAAGACTGCAACTAGTGTCGCGACCACCACGCGCGTGTATAAACAGTTACGGCGCTCCCATGACGTCACATTGGCGCACGACAGGTCGGTGGCGGCGGGTATACCGGACGCTTAAGCCTGACTGAGTCCAAACCAATTTTAATGACAGTGAAAATTCCTGAAAGTCAGTCTGCACTGTTGACATGTTCCTTCATCACCATGAACACACGCGCTGTAGTTTATTTATACACCCGTCCTGCTGCCAAAAATACTCACTAGAGCACCAAATGTGGATTTTTTCCCGCTAAAAATAGTCCCCAACAAATGCACTATTTCCTGTTGTTTGAGTAACGTTTTCTAAAAACCACAGTGCTTGGGTGTACAGCGTGTGTCTGTCTGTGTACTTGGATGTGATCTATGACAGCCAGCTAATGTTTTCTTTTGTTTTATTCCAGTACCATGTCTGAAGATTGTGCTGAGCAAAGGCCTGGGGATCGGCATCATCCTGGGATCAGTGATGGGTAAAACGCCTCACCTCTGCTTCTCTCTATAACCGTCTTCATTTGGACACCTGTTTTAGTTTTAGTCTAAATTCTTATTTTCATCACGTGCTATGCTAATCATCAGCATCTTTAAAGTTGTAATTTTTACATTTCTCAAAGTAGGATATTAAATCAATACTCAGGTATCGTATTGGCAATACAATAAACAGTTCTTCTAATCAGCCAGAAAGTCCAACGCTGGGAAAAAATGTGTAAAACAGTCAATATTGAACCAGTGCATTTGTATTTATTTTACAGTGCAACTTTAAGAAATAGGTTTTTTTAGAAAATGGATGTGTGTACCAAAAAATAAAAAAAATACTTGACTAGTAATAACTAATGAATGTTTTTGACAGCCAATGTCTGCCTGAAAAAAGGTGTGGTAACCCTTTACTTGAAGGTATCTACATAAGAGTGACATGACACTGTCATGAACACCCTAACCCTAACTCTTAGCATTTTAACCCTAACACTAAGTTCTCATGACAAAAACTGAAGCTGTCTGACAGAAGCCTTATGTCATAAACGTTTATAATGTTTATGACACGTTCATGACAGTGTCATGTCACTCTTATGTAGATACCTTCAAGTAAAGTGTAACCAAAGGTGTATTTTTATTAATTTATTTTCATGAAATGTGGAATATTTGTACGTACCTGCTGTGTTTCCTTTGAATCTCGTCCCTCCTTGTTCACAGTGAAGTTGCCTCAGATTATCAAGCTGATGGGAGCAAAGAGCGCTGAGGGGCTGAGCTTCCAGACGGTGCTGCTGGAGCTGCTGGCCATCACAGGAACAATGGCCTACAGCATCGCCAACAAGTTCCCTTTCAGGTCGGGCCATATTCAAATCAGCTCTGTAAAGTAGAGACCTATACGGGGCACTTCTACTTCTACACGTCTACTATTGGAATCACTGTATAAGTCGGTATGGCAAAAAAAACGCAGGTCTTTCCATTCATTTTGAATGGGGGTAGTACGTTTAGGCTACGGCGGGGTTTGCTGCAGAGGGGGAAAGGAAATAAGCTGAGCGGCCTGCGGCGAAAAAGTTGAGGCCGACTCAACTTTTGGGAAACGCGTGGCGGCCAATCATGTAACCGGCGATCAGACTAGTTTGTTTTGAGGTGTGAGAGTCCCGCACAGTAAAAGAAAACAAACAAACTTTATTCTTAATTGTCACATACACACAGTGTAGTACATGTAGTGAAATCTAATTTCTGCAGTTTAACTCACCCTAGTATTTCAATCAGGAGAGACTTTAGGAGAGGTTTATTTGTACATATACATAATATGAAATGTACAGAGTCTTTTGGAGATTAGACTCCATCGGAGCCGACCGGACCGAAAGAGCTGTCTGCCGGAGGAGGACCCAGGGTGCCGTGGGTGACGATGACTGAAGGTGGAAGGGGAGGAGGAGGAGGGTTGCACGTTTTGCCTGAAATGACAGCTGACAGCAGCAGAGAGAAGACATTTAAAGCAGGATGCCATGCTGTGATTGGCTGGCTCGTGAATTTCATGGCCAATTCTGGTTGGTTTAACTGAAAAGTGAAGCCTCTAAACAGCTGATTAGTTTTAGGAAGAGAGAGAGGTGATTGAAGTCTTCCTGAAGGAATTCACGCTGAGCTTCATTAGGAGCAGTAGATAGCGATATATATATATATATATATATACACACACAATATCCGGTCATGTCATGGGGTGACCACTCTACCTCCGAGTCACAAGCCCCCCCACTGCCCAGGAGTTTGTGTAACAGCTGTTTCCTGCAACAACAAAGCACAGTCCGTCCGTCTCTTTTCTTTCTCTCTCCGTGAAATGAAGCTGCCTTCAAGTGGTGTCGGAAATGTCGCGATCTATACCATCTATAACGATCTGGCGGAAAACAATAATTGTGAAATATAAAGTATGGCCTACTCGTGCTACATTGGGGTAGACTGGGTAAACCCAGCCCGATCTGCCGGCGATTTGATTTCACCCTGCAGCTCAGGCTGGAAACCTGTACGTTTATTTATCCTGCTTCCGTTACAATGTTGCAGGGACCAATCACTAACTGGCTTATCCACCTGGCGCGCTATTGGCGGGTTTAACACGATGACGGTAGAGAAGCGACCAAGCAGCTTCTTGTTTACATTCAACATGGCGGCCACCGAAGCGCAGCAACCCGTTGATGCCGCTGTCGCTGCTACGTCACCCGGATCGTTGGTCTGATTGGTCGAAGGACTATCATATTGCGTACAGAGTCATTTGAACTATGCCCGTTGATCGGCCTCTTGTGCAGTAGATAATACAGAGCAGCAGACTCCCCAGACTAATGTTCAATCTCAACAGATTGAGCTTGGTCTGGTGATAGCCAGGCTAACATTGGGGGGGGGTTAAAGAACACATCAGGACATCACATAAATGGGCCATCTCAGTGACACTCCCGTCACCGCGCAACCCTGCGGCAAATCACCGGATCCCCTTTTGCCGGTCTGAATGCAGCCTAACCACTGTATGTTGATTTAGGTGAAGCTTTCTGCCTTTTTTGCACCTTATGTTGAGTAACAAATGGAGTAACGTGTGGTGAATGTTTCCTCAGTGCGTGGGGCGAGGCTCTGTTCCTCATGCTGCAGACAGTCGCCATTGGCTTCCTCATTCAGCACTACGGAGGCAGAACCAGCAGAGGTACGACTGTACACACACTCAGCAATCACTCAAGGTCGCATTTATTTAACACCAATACTGATATCAATAGTTGTTGCTGGTTCAATTCCAGCCGGGGACCCTTGTTGCATGTCATACTATATCTTTCTCTCTCTCTCTCTCTTCCCCTGTTTCCTGCCCCCCTTTTCACTGTCAACTGTCCAATTAAGGCTATAATGCAAAAAATAATCTGAAAACGTTTTCAGCTTAGCGCCACATTTGCTACCAATACTCACTGACTGAACATGGTGAACCCCCTAACTTCCATGTTCCAGAGTGTGGGTCCATTTCATTAAAAGTCAACGAAACAACTGTGAAGTGAAATATTTGTGGAGAGTACTCATGACGAAGCAGAGAAGGACAAGTCCCCCGCATCATGTTAAAGTACAAGCTTGGGAATTATGAGTGCTGCTCCCCAACCTAGCACCAGCGTGGCACCATATTCTGGGACTAATGCTAAAATCGGGCCCCATCCGAGCCTGAACCACAGCGGCAGTGTTGGGCCCGAGCCCGATTGAAAACCCAAATTTCCAGTGTAAGTGTTATGACCACCTCTGCCGGTGTGCTTTTTTTTTATCCATGCGTGTAAGTTGAAAAGATATCCAGAAGATGGCGGTCACACACAGCAGTACACAGCTCATTCATTACTCTTCACTTCTGCATAAAAAACAAACCAAACTAAAAAACAGGAAACCTGCGCAAACCTGACTCGATTCAAGCCCGGGGGATTTTTGAGAAATCGCAGGCCCAATTAGGTTAGGCCGGACAATGATAGCTCTATCCGGGACCTGTGGCAGTGCAGCAACCATGTTGCTTTCAGGTAACATACAGTGCATCGTGCAGCTGCTAAATGAAAAGTATGTTGTTTTTGCTTTTAGCTTCTATGACTTATGCAGCTGGAGCACAGACCCAATGAAACCAAAACCCAGATAAACTCAAAGCCAGGTTCAGGTTAAATGCCTCCTTTGTCAGCCCCGTCAGACTCTGTTTGTGTGTGCTGTGCCAGGTGTGCTGTTTCTGGTGGTGTTCATCGGCCTGCTGGTCCTCGTGCTGTCTCCGGTCACTCCCATGCCAGTGGTCACCTACCTGCAGGCCTCCAACATGCCGGCCATCATCATCGGCAGGGTAGGCCAAGACCACACCCGTCCAATACATTTCCAGTCATAACATTAACACAGGTTCAGGATTTCATATTCGATGGCATTGAAAAGTGTGTATAAAAATGTTTTTTTTATGATGCTGTTAAATAGGGCTGGGTACCGAACTCAATACTTTTTAGGCACCGACTTAATTGCCTCTGAAGTACCAAGTATCGGAAAATGCCTCGTCATTCAATACCCAATTCCAAAACCTAAGGAGTAAATCTCATCAGCGTCAGTGAGCCAATAAGCATGCAGCATGTTTCTACCGAGACCTATAATGTTTGTGATTGGCTGTATAATGTTACACGATAGCCAGCCCTACTATTAAACCAATGTGTGTAACTGTTTTTCATTCTGTCTTCCTGTGTTTATAACTATTGGGACTTTTCTTTGAGAATAAATTAGTTAGATTCATGACGTTCTCATCAATTTGAACCGTAATCCAGTGATTGCTGCCTGTTACCATGGTTACAGTACAAACAGGGACTAATGCAGAATGACTTTACATTTTGCAAATGTAACCTAAAAATGTAAAGAAATGTTTATACTAAAAGAAAGTAAGTAATGTACACAACACAGGAGAGACTGACGCTGTGTGTGGTTGTCTCAGCTGATCCAGGCAGCCGCCAACCTCCGGAACGGGCACACGGGCCAGCTGTCGGCCGTCTCCGTCTTCCTGCTGTTCGCCGGATCCCTGGCCCGCATATTCACCTCAGTACAGGTGTGTGTGTGTGTGTGTGTGTGTGTGTGTGTGAGTGAGAGTGTGTGTGTAACTGTTTGTGTGTGACTGTTTGCTGTGTTACTAAGTGGAAGAGACAAATATGCCGAAAACATTAGCATATTTGTCAGGTCAGGTAGCTGAGAGTGATAAGAGAATGATTGGAAGTCAAAAGGTTCAGTGTTCAGATCTTACATGATTCATAAAGTTTTGAGGTCTAATATACTAAGTGGAAGAGACAAATATGCCAAAAACATAAACTCTTCAGTCTGGTCAAATATCTTAAAGTAATAAGAGCATGATTGGAAGATACAAGGTTGAGGGATTAACTCTTAGGGGCTGCAATTATTTTCATAATCCACTTTACAGGAATAAGGAATTAAAATAGATTAGAAGAAAAGTAATATACTGTAGTTTGACCTTTTCACTTTTTTTTGACATTCTATACTATGACTTTTTCAACATGCTAAACTATGACTTTATTATCACTTTTTATCGACATAGTATACTGTGTGACTGTGTATGTCTGTGTGAGACTGTTTGCTGTATGTGTCTGTTTGCTGTGTGTGACTGTTTGCTATGTGTGTCTGTTTGCTGTGTGTGACTGTGTGTCTGTGTGTGGGACTGTGTGTGTGTCCGTCTGTAATATGAACGATTGTGCTTCACATGTTCACCGTTATTTTGTTATCTGTGTTCACATTAGGGCTGGGTTAAAATAATCAATTCTCCAATTAAAATGTTTGTTTGGGTCTGATCCAAATGTATTTTCTAATATGTTTATTATGTCAATATAATGTCAGTCCTGTGAAGTTTAAAAGTACTGTAAACAAACTAGGCATGTCCTGAACGGATCGGGAAGTATTGGATCAGAGCCGCTAACTGATCGGGGATCAGCAGTCACCTCGATCACCTTACTCGGATCATTTACGAGTAAATCAGTCAATTCTACACAACTTGCAGTAGAAGTTGACTTTATATGCTAGTTTTACAAAAATTCTAGCTTCACTAAGTTACGTGTATTAAGCTGAAGACATCTTTTAGTTACTTTGTTTACTTAGGTATTTTTGTAAACAAAAAACCAGTGTACAGCTCTATTATCTAAGCAAATCGGAGCATTCATATTTGAAAAATCAGATCGAAGGCCAAAAAAGCTGGTCGGGACATCCCTAAAACAAACTTTTTGGGGTCAATTCTTAATGTAAACATTGGTCATTCTAAAAAATATTTGAGGGCTGCTTCTCGCTTGTACAATTTACAGCATAAGTTCCCTGAGAATCTCTTCCCTAACCTAACTGACATCAAATCGGAATTGGAATCGAATCGATTCGGGGGAAACTATTGGCGATACCCAGCCCTAGTTCCCATGTCACCGCGAGTACGTTGTTTTGAGCCACATTGTCTTCTCCCAGGAAACTGGAGACACGCTGATGGCCTTCACCTACGTCATCTCCTCCGCCTGCAACGGCATCATCGCTCTGCAGGTTCTCTACTACTGGAACAGCTCCCCGGAGCGCAAGAAGAAGAAAAAGAAGAGCGAGTAGGCTAAAGGACAGTTGCTAAACTTTCAATCGATAGCACTTTTTATTTCCATGTCCCACTCTTTTCCCCCACATTCTCAAAGAAGTGTCTTTAAAACTTGAACTAATTGACGACATGAAACGCATGTACAGTATACAGAGCCCGGGCTGGGAAGTGCGGGACACTGAACCCGCTGGACCAACACTCGACTGTGATGTGAACATAACATAATGAGCAGACCTTCCACGTGGGCCCACGTTTGGCTTTATGCTTGACCGTTAGCTGCTCTTATTGGGGGTGTTTAGCTGTGAGCAGGGCTGCTGGGTCCAGACTCCCCGCTGTGCAGAACGCTGTAATTACATTCCTCCCCATCCTCATTACCGTCAGGCTGGGTTCACACTAGGGCTGCACCATAGGAGGAAAATATGCGAGTATCACGGTAACGATATCACTTGCGATAAATAAACAGATATTAAAGGGTACTGGGTTCTGTCTTTCTGCTGCTTTCGGTATTCCGCTACAATACAAGAAATGGCTTGTTGAATTTAAAACAAACATTGAAAAGAATATACTGTAAAAGGCGCCGCTAAAAAAAGAATGACAGTTACATTTTAAAAGTGCAGTTTTCTGCTAACTAACAGTTTTCTTATAACTAACACAAAAAGTCTCTGAGGGCCGTACCCTATCTTGCACCCGGCGCAGCGCAAAGCCCGACGCGAGTGTCTTTGCCAGTTTAAGACCGACACAGTTGTCAGTTTCCCGTCCAGCGCCCGCGTCGTTTAAATAGCAAATTCACCTGCGCCCATCTGTGCGCCCATGGGCGTGCTGCTCTTACAGGGAGGTGTGTTCAGGTGCATTCTTGGCGTGTTGCTATGTTGAGGCAGCGGGAAGTGATGGCGCCGTTGACCAACAAAAACCTGGTCTAAAGTACACACTATGCTTGTTACACACACACAGGGAAGCGCCGCAGCACACGAACATGCAAAAGATTACAAATAAAAATATTACGGTGCAAATCCTCCATCATAACAGCAATGCTCCAAGGTCCAAACGCACCTGGCCTTTTAAAGGGAATGAGAGATGAGATGAGATGATTGGTTTATTGCATGTTATGCCCAAAACACACCTATGAATTAATGAAGATACTTAGTACAACCCTTTTGAACCCGGTGCACGGACCCTTTTTTCCGACACACCCTAAACGCACCTGCGCCAGGCGCTTCACGCCGTGCGCTTAGATCGTTAAAACAGCGCCTCGAGTGTCTTTCGCGACGTAAAAAAAAAGATGATATATTGTGCGGCCCTAGTTCACACTGCTGTGTTTAAATGTCTGGGAACAGTTTGTGTACTTGTCTGTGGAAATGATTTGAAATGTAAAGAATGTGTATGTTGTTTTGTCAACCCCACATAAACAGAATCCCACACTGGCCCCTGTAAATGGAAGGTCTCTTCTATGGTCTGTATCAGAGGTGGTGTTATAGAGAGGCAAAGTCCCTCTGCTTCCAGTGGACCACATGGGACCTTATTTATTTATATAGTAGTCTTATACTTCAACAGTTTTATTACAAACTGTGACTTCCTTGACTTGGAAACATAAGCGTAACCCACGGCTCAATTCAAACGGGATCAAAACATTATTTGTCACTCCCCGTTTACTATTTGGGCTGGGAAGGTGTACTTTTGTCCTGATTCCATTTGTATTGCGATTCGATAGTATTGAGTATTGCGATTTTTTTTTTTTCTTTTTTTTTTTTTTCCCTTCTTTAACAAAAATCAAAGTTGAATAATGCACTTCTAGAGACAATATATCATGAGATATTTCTAAAAACTAGTTGTTTTCAAAAAAAGAATGCACGTCACATGTCAGTCAGTCTGACATTTATTTCAGTGTAAAGAAGAACACAACGTGTGGATTTTCTGCATTCGCTCTGTTTTGCTGGAAACGGATATGATGTAGCGTTAGCGGTACCGTATAAACAGAAAATATTAAAGTGAATCATTGGTAAAAATAAATACAAATTAAAAATATCGATTCTAGGGGAAAAGAATTGATTTTAAAAATCGTCACACAAAAAAATCCCTATACACACACACATGAATCGATTCATGTGTGTGTGTATAGGGATTTTTTTTTTTTTATATAGATACAACTGCATGTATTTTTTTCCGAAATAAGGTCCTATGGTGGTCCACCGCTAGGGGAGGGACTTTGCCTGTTATATGGGGGGGGCATGAAGAGTCACATTTCCAAAATGTGTACACTTATGATGCAAAATGTCCACTTATTTGGGACACCTATGGAATTACCCAGAGAGAGTTTACAAATCCCCTTTTACATGGAATTACCTATTAAGTAAATACTGGCGAGTGAGCATGTGAAGGCTTTTTGGTGCCGCCTCTCTAACCCAACAGCATTGTGTCTCGAGAGTTGTAACATGTTAGACCGTCAGCGTTCACTCCCTACTCTGCTGCAGCCCAACCTGTTTGTCCCGAAACTGCTTTTGTATGGTGCAGCACGCCCTTTATGTCAATCAGCCAAGCAGGGTTTTTCCATTGCATACCATTATAAGGCTAAGGCGCAGCACCCAAGCCTTTTTTTGGGCACCGCCTACACTAAATGACTTTTCTTAGATCTGGTGATTGTAGTCGGTCCCCAGTGCACTTCTCTAGCAAGTTTTGTGTTTAAGCTTTTTGAGTGCTATTTATTTATCATCTGCTCTAGCTTTTCCAACGTTTTAGACCCAGATATGGTAATAGTAATGGTCCAAAATGATGTGAAATTGCAAAATACAAAATACATGCACCTAAGTCTTCAAAAACCTAGGGAAACGCTGCCAAGTATAGAGTTGCACCAAGCTAAGATGACTGGAAGTCACGCACGGCTGACACCTCGGGGAACTACATATCTCTAGAAGGGATTTATATGTTCAGCATATTGCATATTTCCTCGTCGACCACTCGTCCATCCTGATAAAGCTTGTGCTCAGAAAAACAAAACATATCTGCTGGTGCAAACCTCTTTGGTAATTATTCTGTCAGAGTAGGAGATAACAGGAGCTAAATGACAATGTCTCAAAACTTGAGTGAAACATGGTTACATTTTTCCCTTACACAGTTGACCTTTTTCATGTTTTTTTTTTTTATATCAGGTAAACACAACTGGCCTGAATGTTTACGACATTGTGGATATATGATAAGTCATTTGATATGAAGGGAAATTAAATGGGTGAGAAAGATTATTATAAAATCTAGCTTCAATTCACTACAGCACCATCTGTGTCGCCATTTTTCCTCAGTCTCTAAAATGTTGGTACGCCTGGGTCAGAGTTTGCGTAGGGGTTCCGTAAGGAGGCACATCTCCTTAGGCTTCATCCACACTACTACGCTTTTGTTAAAAAAAGGAATATATTTTGCTGCGTTTACGCCTCGCGTCCACACTACTCTGGCGTTTCCGAGCCCCTAAACCAGAGACATTTGGAAACACTGCTCCTAAATAAATCCCTGCTCTTAATTTTCACCACTGTTGTTCTTTCTCCAAAGTATTTTCTGTATTTCAAACTTCTACGGCCATCATTTTCAACCGCAGAGTAACGTCACACAATCTGCATCCTGTTTACAGCGGCATGTGCCCAGTGTATGAGATTGGTCGTTGAGACGTGTTAATATGGACTGAGATTAGTTCTGCTACAGAGCTAAAATGCTTGTGTGGACGGAGATCGTTTTTGATTCAAAACGAAATGAAAAGGAATAGGTGGAGGGACAGGATGGTGAGGAGGGGAAATGGTTGAAGAATTGGGGGGGTTGAACAGGGCCCGCAGCGTCAAAGCTACTGAAGAAAAGATCCAACTGGTCAACACTGGATCCATCAGACTGTATTCTCCACGGTGGGAGACGGTGATGTGGACGGTAACGTCAACCAACATATTCACATGTCACTCACTAAACTGCCTGTTGCCATGGTTGCCGAGGCCCCTTACCTGTTGCTAGTCTCTCAGTCATTGGGCTTTTGGCAGTGGTGGAATGTAACTAAGTACATTTACTCATTGCTGTACCAACTGCACTGTACCAACAAATGTTGAGGTACTTGTACTTGAGTCTTTTCTTTTCATGCCACTTTCTACTTCTACTCCGCTACATTCCAGAGAGAAATATTGTACTTTTTACTCCACTACATTCATCTGACGGCTTTAGTTACTTTACAAATTAAGATTTTTGCACATAAAACACATGTAGTTTATAAAATCTGATGTTTTATTCTAAAGTAAACTAGCCAACAATATAACAGCCTACAAGTCCAGCTGGAACACACAACTGTTTGGATCCTTTACACTTTCTACAATGTAAAGGTGTTTCTGCATTGAGTACTTTTACTTTTAATACTTTAAGTTCATTTTCCTGATCATACTTACATACTTTACTTACGTAACATTTTCAGGACTTTTAGTCGCAACAGTATTTTTACAGTGTGGTATTAGTACTTTTACTGAAGTAAAGGATCTGAATACTTCTTCCACCGGTGGCTTTTGGGGAGCGTGCTGAGGGTTCAGATGTCTTCGGTCACGGTGCTCACATCAGCCATGTGCACGGCGAAGGGATGTCACAGGGGGGGGGGGGGGGGGAAAGGGAAGTCTTTTCAGCTCACTTGAAGACATGTCTCCTTTCCTCTACGTCCCGGCTGGTTCCCTTTCAGATAGTTTTGTCATTCCAGTCAGAACAGGGTGCTGCTCACACAGAAACCCAATCAATGTGCCGCTTCTGACAGCAGAGGCTGCTGTTGCTGTTGACTGGGAATGCACAGCCACTGAAACCCAAGGCTGAAAAAAGGACTTCTTCACTCACCACTCACTTGTTTCTCCCTGTATTTAAACACTATGTGGAAGAAGTATTCAGATGCTTTACTTAGTAAAAGTACTAATACCACACTGTAAAAAAACAGTAAATGCCCTGCATTGAAAATGTTGCTTAAGTAAAAGTATGTATCATCAGGAAAATGTACTTATAGTATTAAAAGTAAATGTGCTCAATGCAGAAAAAAATCCTCACATTTAAGAAACTGGAAACAATCCAAACAGTTCTGTCAATCAACTAAGTGTTTAGTCAGCTAATTATTTCAGCTGGATATGATAGAACATCAGATTTTATAAATTACATGTGTTTTGTGTGCAATAATCTTCATTTGTACAGTAACTAGTAACTAAAGCTGTCAGATGAATGTAGTGGAGTAAAAAATACAATATTTCTCTCTGAAATGTAGCTGAGTAGAAGGAGAAAGTAGCGTGAAAAGAAAAGACTCAAGTAAAGTACATGTAGCTCAACAATTGTACTTATGTACAGTACTGGAGTAAATGTACTTAGTTGCATTCCCCCACTGATGTGCAGATACTCAGTAATATTTATTGCAATGCAATATCCAATCACAGCAACTAAAGCATGATTCAGCTTTATTATGCTTCTGTTTGGTTCCTCACAGCGTTTGGAGAAGAATAGGAAAAGATGGAGGTCTTGGTTTGATATAGACGGTATAAAAAGTCCAAAGTGACATGAAGCATGACACAGAACGCCAAACTTAATAAACATTTTTTAGTTTTTTTTCATATGGACAATTTAAGCCATACTGTTCAGGCTGCAACTAACCGTTATTTTCATAGTCGATTAATCTGTT
This sequence comes from Sander vitreus, assembly GCF_031162955.1. NCBI lineage: Eukaryota > Metazoa > Chordata > Actinopteri > Perciformes > Percidae > Sander > Sander vitreus. Next base: position 16,379,701 of record NC_135873.1, on the reverse strand, counting down.
GAGTATTTTCTCTATTAAAGGCATACTATGCAACTTTTCCAGCTTTGGTCCCCCTACAGGTTGACTCATTGGAACTGCAGCTCGTGAGTCCATGAGTCAGTTTACCATCACAGAGGAGGGAAGAAACTAGAAAAATAGTCCAAGCTGGAACCAGAGAATCTTTTCATTTACTCAGATCGATTACCAAAATAATTGGCGATTCATTTAATAGTTGACAACTAATCGGTTAATACATACTGTCCGCTATTACATTTCTCTCCCCTGGCTGTAGGTCAGAGAATAGGCAATACATGTAGAAACTCTCCCCAGCACAGGGATATAACAGGTCTTATATTCCTAGCATGGAATTATCATCCATTGCCATAGGTGTAACATGCACAGCCGATGTGTAACAAGCCGCGTTGGCTCATCTGATGCTACAGTTTTCTATCTAACAAGCTGAGGTTACATAATGCCTCATGTGTCACAGGTATAAGCTAAAGGAAATAACCAATTCCAATTAAAACACTGTAAAAACACAAAAGTGCACATTTTGCACCACAGCTGTTCAAAACCATCTAGAGGTGTGGGCCTTCAATATGGATGCCACTGGGTGTGTTGCATCACCATTTAGTTTGAGTTAATGTAATTCAAGCTCACAGTTAAACAACTGAATAAAAAGCAGAATTGACGTCAGCTTAGAAAGACAGGTCTAGCCCTAGAAAAATAGAATAAATATACATAATTACACATATGCCCCCATTACATTCATACTCACATACAAGCAGCCATCCACTTAAACCATTCATATGGTCTAATAAAGTGCCTTTAATAGGTAATAAGTAAGATGTGCAACGCTCAACAAAAACAAAATGTATGACGTACACACCAAACCCCAACTACTTTCTGCTAACTTTCGATCAAACAACCTTTTCTTCACCATCTTTGCGGGTGCGTGCCAGAGTTCAGGGACGGGACGGAGCAGGTTGGCTGCCTGGGATCAACAACAGCATTTCTGGAAGAAAAAAAAAAGAAAAGAAAGGGAAACTGCTTTTAATGAGAGAGCTGGGGTGGGAGTGGAGGGCAGAGCAGCCGCAGGCGGGCTGATATCTGATTGTGGAGCAGAGATGGTACAGATTGGTGTGTTTGCGAGGCCCGATCACCTGCCACTTCTCATCTTGGGAGGTCCTTCCTTCCTCCTCCACTCGGCTCAACACTCCACTACTGTTCTGTCTTAACGCGCCATACCAGAGTTTAGATCATATCATATCACATACTGTATACTACGGCTGGGACGATATGCTTTAGTCCCTATTGTATTCTTTCACGATACATGGGTACATTTGTATTGCGATTTTCATTATTTGCGATTCTAGAAGTATTGCTATTCGATAGTATTGAGTAATGTGTGATTTTCTTTTCCTTCTTAGAAAAAAACAAAAGTTGAATAATACACTTCTAGGGACAATGTATCATTTCTAAAAACTGATGGTTTTCTAAGAAGAATGCACATCACGTCAGTCAGTCAGTCTGACATTTATTAAGTACATAAAGTGGATTTTCTGCTTTCGCTCCGTTTTGCTGGAAACTGATGTATTTGCCGTCGGCGGTACCATATAAAGGATTCACCTAAATATTTTCTGTTTATACAGTACCGATAAATACCGATTCTAGGTAAAAGAATCGATTTCAAAAATTGTTGCCAAAAAAATCACGATACATACGATTTTAGAATTTTTCCCACACCCCTATTGTATACTTGACATTAAAGTCAAATATTTCCCATAGAGAGGTGTATGAATGCAAAGTTGCCAGATCTGGCTTTAGGTACCTCTGAGCTTTGGGTTACCTATCGTAAGATCATAACATTATAAACTGGACTCACACGGTAGTTAGTCAAAGAAATGACAAAGATAAATGATGACATCTACACTGAAACAAAACTAAGGATGATTGACAGAGGTGTTGAGGACAAAAATTTGAAGTTGACTTTAGTTGAATAATATTGAACTAAACAAATATCAAATGATTTGGACATAAGCAGCTGAGTCCCCTCAGTGGCAGAGACTGTCCTTCCCAAAAAAACGCCCACATAAGTAATTTGTCGAAGCAGGAATTACGACCCATATTTACGTTTATTGAGGCAGCGCCCTCTAGTGGCCATACTAGTTATGACGGAGCAAAGCAGGAAGTAAGGTGACAAAGTATAAAAGCGCCAAATATACGCGGAAGTAGACTTGTTTAAAAAAGCGACCGTTACATTCTCTGGTTTAGAAATAAGGTCGTATTTCCTGCCACTGCTAGGGGCGCTAATTTACGAAGCGCTACTGTGGGTCGTAGGGTAGGAATAAACGAGCGATATTGTTGTATGGTTTGGAGGACCTGTTGCAGGGGCCCCTGTGAATTTCTGGCAGGGGCCAGGGGCAAAAAACAAAACCTTTGGTGGAGCTGTTGGAAACATTTACTTTTCATGGTATCTGTACCTTAAAAAGGAGACCAATCTTCAAACTAAAGTATAACCCCAAGTAAAATCTCAAACTGCAGCATACATTGTACATTTTTAACCTGTCCTAAATTCCTAATTTCATGCAGAAAATGAAGCTAAGCGTAAATTCTTTCAGGAAGACTTCTAATATCTGCAATCACCTATCTCTCTTCCTAAAACTATTTAGCTGTTTAGAGGCGTTCACTTTTCAGTAAACCAACCAGAATTGACCACGAAATTCATGATCCAATCACAGCATTACATCCCTGCTTTAATCTGTTTCTGTCTCTGTAGCTGTCAGCTGTCATTTCAGGCAAAGCGTGCAACCCTCCTCCTCCCCTTCCACCTCCAGTCTCCAGCTCCCAAGGCACCCTGGGTCTTCCTCAGCAGAACGCTCGTCAACTACTCCGGTCTGGTCTTCGGGCTCCTTCGCTGCCACCACCAGTGTCTAGACTCGATCGGGGGATATGTCTTTTGTCTCTACCCCTCTAAAAGTTATTTTATAACGATGGAGTCTAATCGCCAAAGACTCTGTATATTTCATAGGCATATGTTCAATAAACCTTTGCATATCTACAATGAAGTCTCTCCTGATTGAAATGCGCGTGGATGCTGAGGAGCTAAATTGCTCAAGCCAAGTTGGATCGCTAGCTTAACTGTGTAAGAAGAAGGTGAAGTAGTGACAATAGTTGGAAAACTGGAAATGGATTTCATTCATGTGAAAAGTTGAATAACACCATTAATGTAAAAACGATGTGGAATATTTGAAATTAAAGTATTGGCTTAAAAAGTTCAATAATGCCAAAGATGTAGAACATTGAGAAAAAGCCATAGTATAGTATGTCGAAAAAGGTTATAAAAAAGTCATAGTATAGTATGTCGAAAAAGGTTATAGTATATCAAAAAAGTGATAAAAAAATCCATAGTATAGTATGTCGAAAGAAATGATAAAAAGTCATAGTATAGTATGTCAAAAAAAATTGATAAAAAAGTCATAAAAATCCATAGTATAGTATGTCGAAAAAACTGACAGTATAGTATGTTGATAAAAATTGATAATATTGTCATGAGTATAGTCGATAAAAGGGTACTCATTGCTGTGAAGTAGATTTTGATACTACATCCTGTAAGATTTGAACACTCATCCTTCTGTCTTCCAATCCTTCTCTTATCACTCTTAGTTATCTGACCCTAACAAAAAAGTTCCTGTTTTCAGCATATTTGTCTCTTTTCCTTAGTATATTGGAACTAAAAACTTATAAAAAGATTCAACCACTCAACCTTCAGTCTTCCACTTAGACAGAAAAAGTGAAAATAGTCATAGTATAGTATGATGACAATAGTGATAATATAGTATGTCGAAAAAAAATGTCATAGTATGTCGAAAAAAGTGAAAAGGTCAAACTACAGTATATTACTTTTTCTTCTAATCTATTTTAATTCCTTATTCCTATATAAAAAAAGGTTATAGTATAGTATATCGAAAAAAGTGATAAAAAATCCAAAGTATAGTAACATGTCGAAAGAAATGAAATAAAAAGTCATATAGTATAATATGTCAGAAAAAAGTGATAAAAAGCCATAGTATGGTATGTCGAGAAAGGTTATAAAAAGCCATAGTATAGTGATGATCGAAAAAGGGTTTATAAAGTCATAGTATAGTATAGTCGAAAAAAAGGTTATATAAAGTCATAGTATAGTATGTCGAAAAAAGGTTATATAAAGTCATAGTATAGTATGTCGAAAAAAGGTTATATAAAGTCATAGTATAGTATGTCAAAAAAGGTTATATAAAGTCATAGTATAGTATGTCAAAAAAAGGTGATAAAAAGTCATAGTATAGTATGTCGAAAGAAAAGTTATATAAAAGTCATAGTATAGTATGTCGAAAAAAGTTATATAAAGTCATAGTATAGTATGTCAAAAAAGGTTATATAAAGTCATAGTATAGTATGTCGAAAAAAGGTTATATAAAGTCATAGTATAGTATGTCGAAAAAAGGTTATATAAAGTCATAGTATAGTATGTCGAAAAAAAGGTTATATAAAGTCATAGTATAGTATGTCGAAAAAAGGTTATAAAAGTCATAGTATAGTATGTCGAAAAAAGGTTATATAAAGTCATAGTATAGTATGTCGAAAAAAAGGTTATATAAAGTCATAGTATAGTATGTCGAAAAAAGGTTATATAAAGTCATAGTATAGTATGTCGAAAAAAGGTTATATAAAGTCATAGTATAGTATGTCGAAAAAAGGTTATATAAAGTCATAGTATAGTATGTCGAAAAAAAGGTTATATAAAGTCATAGTATAGTATGTCAAAAAAGGTTATATAAAGTCATAGTATAGTATGTCGAAAAAAAGGTTATATAAAGTCATAGTATAGTATGTCGAAAAAAGGTTATATAAAGTCATAGTATAGTATGTCAAAAAAGGTTATAAAAAAGCCATACTATAGTATGTCGAAAAAGGTTATATAAAGTCATAGTATAGTATGTCGAAAAAGGTTATATAAAAGCCATAGTATAGTATGTCGAAAAAGGTTATAAAAAAGCCATACTATAGTATGTCGAAAAAGGTTATATAAAGTCATAGTATAGTATGTCGAAAAAGGTTATAAAAAAGTCATAGTATAGTATGTCGAAAAAGGTTATAAAAAAGTCATAGTATAGTATGTCGAAAAAAAGGTTATATAAAGTCATAGTATAGTATGTCGAAAAAAGGTTATAAAAAGTCATAGTATAGTATGTCGAAAAAAGGTTATATAAAGTCATAGTATAGTATGTCGAAAAAAAGGTTATATAAAAGTCATAGTATAGTATGTCGAAAAAGGTTATATAAAGTCATAGTATAGTATGTCGAAAAAGGTTATATAAAGTCATAGTATAGTATGTCGAAAAAGGTTATATAAAGTCATAGTATAATATGTCGAAAAAGGTTATAAAAAAGTCATAGTATAGTATGTCGAAAAAAGGTTATAAAAAGCCATAGTATAGTATATCGAAAAAGGTTATATAAAGTCATAGTATAGTATGTCAAAAAAGGTTATATAAAGTCATAGTATAGTATGTCGAAAAAAGGTTATAAAAATAGTCATAGTATAATATGTCGAAAAAGGTTATAAAAAGTCATAGTATAGTATGTCAAAAAAGGTTATATAAAGTCATAGTATAGTATGTCGAAAAAGGTTATAAAAAAGTCATAGTATAGTATGTCGAAAAAGGTTATATAAAGTCATAGTATAGTATGTCAAAAGGTTATATAAAGTCATAGTATAGTATGTCGAAAAAAGGTTATAGAATAGTATATGCACAAAAAGCGATCACGTCATAGTATAGTGTCATGTCAAAGCTAATAGAGTCCTAACATAAGTCATGTGTAAAATATAGAATATCTAGTCATAGTATAGTATGTCAAAAAAGGTTATAAAAATAGTCATAGTATAATATGTCAGAGCAAGTCTGGAACAACATCCAAACTCCACACAAAAAGTAAACTTAATATTTAAAAAGTTACAAATAGCAGAAAGAAAATTGAACAGTAGCCATTATGTCTTGGCTAGGAGAAGCTTAACATTGTTATTTTGAAAGGTTTTTGTAGCTGAACGTATGCAGAAGTTAGAAGCTACCAAAGAAAGTTGAAGAATGAAGAATCGGATAAGAATACTGTGAATGCTGCTGAATCAGCATTCACGCAATAACTGAAATGAAATGTAAATATTTGTGAATAAGCAGATCTACTCTGTCCTGAAACTAGAAAGGGAACAGAGCAAAAAAAAGCAGGAACAAACAAGCCGACTGTTGAACAGATTGAATGAACTACCTTTACTGCAAGAGGATGACCTGCCAGCATCATTAAATATCGCAGTGCCTTTAAATCTTTATCGAACCTGTAATCTGTTTCATGTGTGGGCCGTTCATATCAGAGTCATCAACAAGCTGCATTTCCCCTCTGCTCCGACTATCTGAGAAAAACCCCACGCAGCTAACTAGAGTCAATAGAGGAGAACGGAAACATAGATGAAGATGAAGTGCACCGACGCTCCTTTCATCTGCCATAAGGCTTCGTCGCTGAGCAGTGTCGTAATCAGCTGTTTATCAGAGCATTGAGAACTCCTCAGAATAACAGCCATGCAGCACACAAAAGGTTCTGAGGGTTAAACTTGTATTACTATTGCACAAGTCTATATTTATTTTCTGTATTAGTATATTAGTATCTCATTTTATTTTCATTTAACCAATTGTAATTGTGTTCATGAAAATAACAAGCCTCAACGTGAAATTCGTTATTACAGTAATCCGGCCCAATATATTGTTATATTATTCTTATTATTTTAATATTACCTGAATTCATTTTTTGGGATTTATCTGTAATATTTCCTTCTATATTGGTTTATTTTACCTCTGGGAGTCTGGAACATTATCTAACTCACAGACATCTGAAATGTTGAAATGCTAAACTAAAAGTTTGGGAACTGGTTTGTCTTTAATCCATCTTTTTTTCTAAATGTATCATATTTTCAGGTTAAGTCTGTGCTGTGTTCACACCAAAGACGAAGCACATTTCAAGGTTCAAGTTTCTTTATTTGTCATGTGCACAACAATACATGCGTGTACAGTTGTGTGAATTTCCCCGTTCATAGGCGGCTACAATATTACTTTCCTCCGACAACCTCAGGAGAATCTCAACGCTGATAGGCTTACTTGCATCTTTGCGTTGGCTTTGTATGTAATTGGCTGTGCGAAAACAGCTTCAAACTGGCAAATAACTAGTAACCAGCTGTCAGATAAATGTAGTGAAGTACAAGCTGTTCCTTTGTATGTAGTATGTAGTGGTATAAAGTAATAGAAACCAGTGGTTCCCAAACTTGATCACATCAAGTACCCGGAATGACACAAATTAGACCACGGACCCCCTCTGATAGGAGAATCTGATAGGATTTTTGCTTTTTATATGTTTTATTATAGAGAGTGTGTGTAACTCATTACCAAAATAGTCATACATTCTGTCATTGTCATACTTATGGATAAAATTATAGTGACAAAAAAGCATTCCCCTTTTTGCTGGGGACCCCCTAGAACCTCCTTAAGGACCCCTGGGGGTCCTCCGACCCCACTTTGGTAACCACTGATATAAGCAACAAATACTCAAGTAAAGTACAAGTACCTAAAATTGTATTTAAGTGCAATTTGCAAGTACATTAGTACTTGAGTAAGTTACTTTCCACAACGAACTAGTTCCACACACTTGGGGAATCTGTGACACTGTGCTAGTTTTTCATTGCTAGCCCAAACAGTAAAAAAAAAAAAAAAACAGCCCGCTAGCTACACATTTATTAGACTACAGGCAACATGTTTGTACTAATTCAACTAATGGTATTGGTTTCAATCTCTGTGGATTCCCACGAACGTAGCGAACACCTGTGGTCCCATTATATTTGCTTTAATCTTCAGGTAAACAAACACAGAACACAGAAGCTTTACCACTCCTTTTTTACCCCGTCACTGCTCCCACACATCCACCTTCCCTTCACCTCAGGGTGTGCCTCTCCCCACCTTCTGCACACACACACGCACACACACACACACACACACACACGCACACGCACACGCACACACACGCACACCTCATTAGAGTTACCTGTCAGTCAGTCTTTCATGGCTTAGCAAACACTTCCCTCTATTAGTGGCAGTAGGCCTGTATCTGTTGACAGCCCTGCTCGCCATCATGGTGGTCTGTCTGATTCAGAGACTGATGGGGGGTAACTCCCATTTCTGAAAAGTGGTTCCACTTCGACTCCTGCAACCCCGAAGTGTGTTATCTTCTCTCACCCGTTGATCAACCGAACAAGTTTTTAGCAAAAGATATGTGGATGAAGGCCGACTCAAACAAAATTGATATTTTTAGTAGAGGATTGTTGTTTGCACATATCCTGCCGCCTCTAATGGAGGATGTGACTTGTGCCGTTTTTAGACAAAACAATGATCCTTATCGTGCCTTCAGTACTCAGCCGTGCTCTATGCGTGTGTGTGTGTGTGTGTGTGCACGCCCAGGTATTGCATGCCACCAGCTGCACGCTAAAAAATGCAGTAGATCTCGTGTTCAGGGTGACAATTACAACTGAAGTGGGGCGCTGCCAGAATGGCAGCCGCCCACCTATTCACCTGCGTGCGAACAAACAGCACAGGAGCTGGCCCAACCACCTGTGGAGGAGGGTGTGCATGTTTTTGAGTGTAATCTATGAGGGCCACATGTCCATATCAAGTCTGGATCTGCTCCATAGACAATGATTTGTATACCCAAATTAGCTTTATTCTATTGTAGTGTCTTAGTGTCATATCTGTAACATATTTTCCAATTCATTATCTATGTTGCAGTTCCACACATTCTAGTTAATGACATCACAGATTTGAGTTTCAGCACTCTAGTTTTTGGATTTGGGAGAGAGTTGTTCATGTGTACTCATGTTTTTTAGTCTTAGACCATAATAACATGTATGAATTTTGAAAATGGGTGTAGTTCTCCTTTAAGATTAGATTAATCACATTATTTTTCGAAGAATTTTGAAACTATCCTTCAACTATCATACAAGCCAATCTTTTCTAGGTTTGTCTCTAGGGCAGCGCTGGGTTTCTTTAGGCCCCCATTTAATATATAAGCAGTATATTTAATTGATAGCTCACAGCAGGCTGTGTCATGTTGTGATATTATCCAATCAGATTGCTTGATTTGAGTTACCCATTTATAACAATGATTATTAAATGCTTTCTAACACACTATAGGGTATTTATTATGTACTGTATTTGTCAAGGACTATAAGTCCTCCTGTGGACATCCATACGTGTGTGGTTTATGTTTGCAGATTTCTTTAGCTGTTGCATACTTTGTTCAGCACCGAATAACTGTATGGTATATTAACAAACAAACAAATCTAAATCTAAATCTTTAGTCAAAATCACACAAAATAGAACAGTTCTAGAATGTAAACAATGTTTTTTTCACTAAGTATATGAACAAATACAGCAGAAACATGTAAGGAATGAAACTATTTACATGTACAGGGATTTTGTTCCAGACTTGTTGAAAGTCTGTAAATCCCTGAAAATACGGATAGTTCACACACAGTAGCAATTCCAACTGCTTTTCTCAGCTTGTTTCTACATGATATATAAATAAAGTTATGTTACAGTAAAAAAAAACAAAAAAACAATTGTGTATTCACTGATCAATAGACGGACTCCAGAGGTTTAGGGATGGGTTGGAAGGGTGCAGGATCTTCATGCATTTACAAGAGAGGGCCCCTTACATCAGTAAGTCTCTATAGTGGTGAGGGAACGAGTTAATGCAAGGACCATGCAAGTAAGAATGAAGAGGGTGTGTGTGTGTGTGTGTGTGTGTGTGTGTGTGTGTGTGTGTGTGTGTGTGTGTGTGTGTACAGCTGTGCATTGGCATCTAATGAGAGTAGACGTAACGTTTTTGCTAGAATGTTTGACATTTTTACGATTTCCAAACCTCTTCTGTCTCTCCTGTCCGTGTGTTTACATGTCTATGTGCATGTGTGTGTACTTATGCTACGCATGCAGAAAAGAGTTGTGTCTGGGCTCCAGCAGGAATGCAGCAGGTACTAGACATTAAAATCCAGACAGCTCTTCCATGACTGCTTTTGAAGTGGTGGTTTCCTGGAGCAGTGTTGCCACACTCATTCCTGTCTTTTTGTGTTTATATCATTCCTAATTCCTCCTCTTACTTGTCGGAATGTTCATTGAAGAAAGAGACAACAGCAGCCAGTGAATGAGAGCCTGACCTGCCAGTGAGTGAGCATAAATTAAACTTTGCCGGGAGAGGAGCTGGGACTTGAATCCAATCGCTGCAGAAACATGGAGGTTATGACTAGATTGTGTGTCACCGCAGTAAATGCAGATTGGCACTTAAACCCCCCCCTGTTGGTAACCACCACCTGATTCTCAGGCACACACTCTCTCACACACACACACACACACACACACACACACACAGAGGCTGACCACAGCTCTTTGTGGAGACTTTTAAGTCAACTCTCGGCAACTCCATGGCAACCACTTGTTGAAGCCTCACTGCTTGTTGCTAAGTGATGGGATGTATTGGACCAGAAAATCCTTCCATTGACACTCCCTCCACCCCCTTCTCCACCCACTCCTCTCACTACCCCATCCCTCCCCGCCCGTGGACCCCAGCCAAAACAACCCACATATCTGCTCCGACTTCCGCCAGTTACGGGGCAAGAAATGCTCCTTTGGTACTTTGCCAAATCCAACCTGTATTTCAATACGCTGTTCAGCAAAAGAGGTCAAAAGGTGCTGCTCTGACTTCTAATTATAGACAAAGTTAAACATAGTCCACATTTAGGCTCTAGGCTACCTATGCTTGAAATTTAAATGTTTTCTTTATCAAAGAGTTAGATTTGGTTTATCTGGCCCCCAGTTTAAAAAAAATGAACTTTTTGAAGAACCCTATAGGCTACTTTCTGTCTGTATGGTTCCACGAGTCTTTGAGATAGTTTCAGAGGTTTTTAATGAGGTTCAAGGGATCCTTGAGAGACTCAGGAAGTTCCCGAGGGGGTTCTGGGAGTGCAGGAAAGGAATAGTATAGGCTAATGTTGGAATTGTTGGGTCTTTTGTAAATTATAGAGTGTTGTCTAGGCCTACTCTATCTGTAAAGTGTCCTGACATAACTCTAGTTGTGATTTGATATTATAAATACAATTGAATTGAAATTGAATTGAATTAATGGAGTAGGCTACTATAAATAAAAGTTAGCCTGTGATTGTACTATAATTTCCATCACACCATAATACACAATTGACCATTGCAACCATAGACACGTTTCCTAATGAACCAAGTATCAGCGTCACCTGTGAACTTTAATCACATTCGGATATAGTTTGAGAAGCTCCTGGTTTTTGGCCCCCCCCCCCCCCCCTGCATCTGTTCTCCGTTCCCCTCCTCCTCCGGTTGATCCATGGTGCCCTCATCTTTTCTCCCCTTCCTCTCCCTCCTCTCCCCCCACCCCCCTTCTCCCCTCCCCTCAGTGACCGATTAGCCGGTGCGGGGTTCTCTGCCATTTCCATGAGAAAGGCGGCGGTCGGTGAAAGGGTTAAGCCAGAGGACGAAGCCCCCAGAAAGCAGCCCTAATTTTCTGCCCGGCGGGGGAGTGGGGGGGGTGGCTGGAGGGGGAAGCGGGGAGAGGGAACAAAGACGCCCGGGGGAGGAGCGGAGACTCCGGCTTTACTATATGCACCTGCGGCCTGAAAAGCCTCGGACAATGCGCCTCCGACACGGCCAATTACGAACGGGCCATCCACCCGCTTTCACTGTGGAGAGACGTGGGGGGTGAAAGGGAGGAGGAGGGGAACGGGGAAAGTGATTTTTTTTTTTCCAAAGAGGGTAAAGATAAGAAAGTAAATAATCGAGCTTTAAATCATTGAAGGCACTATAGACTGCCCCCCCTCGCTGCCCCCCCCCCCAGCCATCACATCTTCCCAGCCCGGCAAGGGCCGTTCTCCCCGCTAATGTTCACTTTTGTCTGGCGAGGTTTTTATTCTGAGCGGCCCAGGCAGATCTGACGGCTCCGCTGTGACAGTGAAGATGAAGAAGGAGAAGGAGGTCGGTTTTGATTGCTGGTATGCCATTCTTATTTTCTCTAAAGATTCGGATGGATGAGGTCATGTTGAAAGCAACAGCTGAGAAACACCGGCACTCATCTGGTGACACGCACATAACCAGCTTTCCCAATTCACCTGGGATTATTAGGCCAGTCATTCATAGGGACTTAATCATAATAATAGGCACTATAATATAACTATGAGCAATAATTGCAGCAATAATAACCAACTGCTCAGGGGTACCTTTCCCACGGGCAGCCCCCTCACTCTGACATCTCTCCATTTAGTGCATGTATAGGTACTGAGCATGTGTGTGTAATTCAGTCCTGTGTGTAATGTGTGTAATAACAACAGAGTGGAAACATTGTAATTTCCCCAGTGCGGGATTAATAAAGTATACATTACATTAATATCAGAGAAATACACATTAATGTAATATAATCAAAGAAAATAGCCTATACTGTATACTGAGAAACATGGAAGCTTGAGGAAATTGAAATCCTGTGTACTTTCGGCTTACATTAAACCTAACCAGTTTAATAATCACCCTGTTATAGAATTTAAAGCAGTTCCAGGTTGTCATTGATTCCGATTCATCTCTGTGCGATGTGAAAAGTGTGTTGTATATAAACACCCTGAACACCAAGTCTGCATTATTCCCTTCAAATCAAATAATCTGATAATTTGAACAAAAATGTATGGCAATCATGTGAGATCTGAAACTTTGTGGCACGATTTGAAAAATGGCCAGCAGTTTTTAAGGGGATCAAACTAACTTACTTAATGCTGGTAAGGTCCTCTAAAGCAGTAGGCTATATTAACACGACTTACACTCAGCGGCCACTTTATTAGGTCTGCCTGGAGATTAATAGTAATAAAATAGTAATGCAATCCAGCTCAGCCGTAAATGATACCTTTACACAAGTGATAATGTTCAGTTCTGGTTCCCACTGTGAGAGGTTAGATCTGTTTATTATTAAGGACTAATTATTGATTGATTCATTATGGAGGATTGAGTTAGTGGTGGCAGACTGGACTGCATCATATTGACTGGTTTCTAATATTCTGTTCACATGTATTTAAATGAATGGATAACACACTCAAAATCTATATAATACCGGTATTATGACCGGTACAACACATCAGCGGATCATCATTTATATTATGACACCCTCATCCGCTGATGAAAACTGTGATACGGTTGAAAGCTCAAGAAGAAGTGGACCTTAAGTTAGGACGTTTAGTCAGATGAACATTAGAGGCTTTGGAAAGGTCACGTTTATGGCAGCACTGTTGTATTGGACTGCATTCATTTGTACCAGTGTACCTAGTAAAGTACTACGTAACTTAATCTAAGTGTTGGTCATTGTGTGGGCTTTTCACTCATCAGTCATAGAATGCTGTTAAACTAAAAGTACACAAACAGTTAACGTGACATTAATGAAAAGGATTTGTACTTTTTATTAATATTGTCATGAATGCCATAACAAAAGATTTTTTTTTTTTTTAAAACCAAAAAAGGAATTGAGACTCTTAGTATAAGAGCCTAAAAATGTATACATTATTTACATGAATGCTACACACAGTCACTAGTATATGGCAGCATTTACATACAAGAGAATTCATTCTAAAAAAAAATAGAGATACAAGTCAGTAGAAAAGTTAAAACACTTGGGTAACAATGTAAACATTCACGCATTACTTTAATAGAACTGCTCTCCATTTTTCAAAAAAAAAAAAAAAAAACAAGTAAGGCATCTGTTTCCAGTGCATGTTGAGTTAGTAATGGAATGTTCAAAGTTAACTGTCTGAATAAATCTACCACATTCAATATTCACAGTTTGTGTAGGTTGAAAATAAAAGTTCCCTTTAGGTCCATAGCAGCACTAGTAAGCAGACAGCAGGCTAGACAGAAAGACAAAAAACAGCACTGTCTGAGAGAACCAGGATTAAAAGCACTTGTTATTTTATAGAATGACAGAATTTCTCACAGGTCAAGAGTCTGAATGTGAAACTTACTTTTATACATTCTCTTCACTGGTAGTAAAAACACAAAATTGCCAATCCAGTTTACTTTGTGGAAGACATAACTTGCAAGTCTTAATCTGCCATTTGGAATAAAACAACTGAAATGCAGCATTTCAAATTAAATTTCATTCGCTTACTGAAAAAGCCTAAAAAAATAAAACAATACAACTCTTGCCTAGAGCAAAGTGACAATGAATACACAGAGCGACTCCAGAACAACGCATCTTAACATTTACATCAACAGATCAAATCTAAAACTAATACAGCAAATCAAACTCATACAGGCAGCAAACAGCAGTGGTGTGGTGTGACTGAGGTCACTACAGACCTACTGAAATGGGATTTAGAACCGGCATGGTCCTACGTTCTTAGCGTCACCGCAGATCATAGAAGCCAGTGTGTTCTGTTCCTGTGGATGCAGTGTTGATTGTCCAACAGGGGTTTCCCATGTCATCCAACTAGATTTCAGCAGGTAAAAAACACAGAAAAATGCAAGAGTACTAAACCAAAGCCAAGGCACAAAGAGTTTGTTAAAGAAAAAAAAAGCTCATCATTCAAGTTGTGCATTCCCTTCCCGTTCTCCCCCGCCGGCCCCCCAGGCTCCGCCCACACATCAGGACAACCCGAGCACTTCAGCTCCGGTGATTGGTCTGTCACCGGCTGAGAGATTGGGATCTGTCTAACTATGGTTGCCAGGACAGGTGTCTCTGTGCTGTGGCTGCAGGCGGCAGGGACTGGCTCCGTGGTCAAACAGCTCCCCCAGAAACTGACTGGGTATGGTGGAAGTGTCATGAGTGCCAGGGTCTCAAGTGTTTAGAGTGGTAATTAAAAAAAAACAAAAAAAAACAGAGTCTGACATATTATGGAGAAGAAAAAAAAAGACAAGAGGACAGAAAAAAGACAGAAGAAACATTTCCTTGTATGTACACAATAAACAAACGTGGCCCCTCGTCTTTGCTGCAGTCCTTCCTGAAGAGCAGTCTGCGGCGGTGGGGGGGGCAGTGAGGAGCCTCCGCTCCATACAGGTGGTGGTTGATGGGAGTGGGTGGTTTATCTTAACTGATGGGGCACCAAAGAGGTAGAAAAACAATGAATAAAAATGTCGGTTCTTGTGTGTCTGTCTGTAACTGCAGGCACAGACGGAACCGAGACTGAATGCAGGAGAAAAAAAAAAAAAAAAAAAACACGTCTTGCGTCTCTTTGCTTTACCAGTCTAAAGTCCCCCCACAGACTCCATCTCCTGTCCAGCCAGCTGTGCATCGTGAGCGTTTCTGCTCCGCCCACTCAGTTCACCCCCTCCCCGCCCCATTGGCTCCCACTTCCAGTCCTAGATGTGTGTGAGTGGGACGGTCCCGGTGAGGTAGTGCTGCTGGACACTGGTGTAGCCCCTCTGTGCTGCCGTGGGGTCCCCGCCGTCCCCCCCGGGGCCGGGGATGTACATGCTGATCATGTCCCTGAGGTCGCCCTGCAGAGGGCCCCGGTGGTGGCTGGGCGTCCCCGTCGGGGGCGAGTGGGACACCGGCTCCGCTTTCACCATGGACATGGTGACGGGGCTGTGCTGCTGGGGACTGGTGCTGTAGGACATGGGGCTGCGGGGGGGAGAGGACCACACAGGTTAACATGGCATCGTACAGTTTAAAATAGAAATAAAGACAGCTGGTTAATGGGAGAAATCAGACCATGGAGTGATCGACTTTGCTCACATAGTTTGGAAAATGACTAGAGCTGCAAAGATCAATCGATCAATCGACTAGTTGCCAACTAATAAATTATTCACCAACTGTTTTTATTATCAATTAATATCAGTTATTTAACCCTAAAAAAAAAAAGTTTAAAAAAAAAATATATCTGATTCCAGCTTGTTAAATGTGAATATGTCCTAGTTTCTTCTCTCCTCTGAGACAGTAAACTGAACATCTTTGAGTTGGGGACAAAACAAGACATTTGAGGACGTCATCTTGGGCTTTTTGGGAAACACTGATCCACATTTTTCACCGTTTTAAAGACTAAACAACTAAATCGATTAGAGAAAATAAAATCGACAATTGTTAGCTGCAGCCCTAAAAATTACTTTCTATTTAATACAAGGATGCACTGCTGCAGTGATGTTTCCCGTCATCCTGTTGCTCTTCAGTCGTGCAATGTCAAGCCCCTGTCCTGCACTTTAATAGGAAGAGAATTTAGACCCTGGGATGCCAATGAGATAAACACCTGCACACGGTCTCCAGCTGTGCAGTGCTGCAGTATAGATGCTGAAAATCAGACAGGTTTTCCGTGTGTGTGTGTCTAACTTTTAACACCTGATATTCTGAATGTCTTTTTAATCCAATTTAAAAAGAAACCAACTTGAAAATGTAGATCAAATGTGTGGATCCGCTGTCCAAAATCAGCATCATTAAAACTACTACTAATGAACTTTTGCCAAGACAATAGACTGAAACACACCGACCTGTCTCTTCTGTAGTGTAATGGAATCTGAATGTCACGATGTAGAAGCTAAAAAAGTGAAACCCCATCCATCTCACACCATCAACATAACTGAAGCAGGAACTTCTTGTGTGTTGAGGAAAGTGGCATCTACTTTGACTCCATTTCCATTTTGTGCTACTTCATGCTTTCACTAACAATGCAAACTCCGTGCATTCCCTGTCAGTCAAAGGCCTCCTCTTTCTGAGCACCAAACGTTTGTGAGAGAATGGAATACATCTTTAAAAAAAAAATACAGTGGTGCCTCTTGATCACGGTCACATCATCGGTCCATTGACACTACACCTCACCTGGTTTCATTTGCTGACTGAAAACATTTTAATAAGTCTTCAAGTTCAACAAATACATGTTAAGCTGTCTCTCATTATCATATGAGAACACAAATAAACCAATAGGGTGGAACAGGACAGCTGCTCTACCACCACTACAGTTCAGACCAGGATAAGACTCCTACATGGATGGGTGATTCTACTAGAAACATACTTCAAGTAAAAGAGCCTTGGGATATGCATGGTGCATCATATGTGGGACTGAAAAATGGAAAAGAACAGATTTAGAAAAATCAGACTGCTTTAAAAACACTCCCTGGCACTAGGATAAGAGGAGACACAATGGGAGAATAGGATTAAATTATTCCCAAATGACTGAGGGGGGGAGAGTGCAGCACATGCTAAAGACTCAAGTGTCACTGTGGAGACACCTGCCAACAGACAAACTTCCCACTCAATTCCTAAATGGCCCCTGGGCCATCAAATGAAGTGGGTCTACTTTGTTTTATTACAACAGAACATTTTAATAGCAAAAATTTATTTAAAAAAAAGACTATTTGCAATTTTTTCAAGATCAGTTGTATCGTTGGCCATATGACGTCAAACTCACAAGCCAACATTGGACAAGTGACCACTTGCTGACAAAGCTTGTTCCCACTTTAGAAAGACTTCTGAAAATATTGGCTGCTGTAGGGCTGCAACTAACTCATTCTCATTTTCTCAAATGTCTTGTTCTGTCCAAAACTCAAATATATTAAGATTACTGCCATAAAGGATAGGAATTTTTACTTGACTCAACCCAATGAAATCAGTTATCAATCTAGTTGGCGGTTCATATTATTAGTTGACAAACTAAATTGATTCATCTTTGCAGCTCTGGTCTGCTGCTGTGATTCAGGACACAAAGTCTGGCTCCCAACATGACTCAGTTTCTGACAAGCGAGTGACCGATAACGCGCATCAAAAACATCTTTCAAGGATTCACCTGTTTGAGAACCAGCATGTCTGATAAGATAACGCCGATGTTGAGTCATTTTCTCAGAAAAAGGACCAAACGATTATCAGATACTGTAGGAAACTCATCCATCCGCACACCAGGACATTTGTCAAAGTGTTCAGTCTTTGTACTTTTTTTTTTTTTTTTTTGGGGGGGGCAGCTTGAGGCCTAATAAGGCAGGAGGCGAAGACCCAGAAGTGGAACTGGGACAATGGTTGATCAGGAATAGGGGATTGTGGGTAGGGGACCACACACAGAGCAGCCCTTCCTACCGTCAAGTCATTCTGATCAACATTCCAGGCAGGACCCAGCCCAGAGCCGGGCGTCACACGCATAACAAGTAGGCAACAGACTGAAGCCTGTTGTTCCGCCACAGCCAGGGTTCCTCAGTTACTCAATGGGACTCAATGTACTTTGTCTAAACATTTACACCTGATTAAAGTTGCACCTTTAAGTGCCTTGGTACATCAGGTGGACTCTGTAGATTGGAGGTGCATTTTATTTTAGTCCATTTGTCATTACTCAATTTTTTATTTTGTACTGTATTCAAACTCTCTTCAGATATTGTTAAGTAAAAAAAACAAAAAAACTATTACGTTGAATTATTAAGTAAAACGGCATTGTGTCGAAGTTAAAACAAAACCCAGTACAGAGCAAAAGATTTATGATGCAGAAGTTACTTTCTGAAGTTTTAACTGGATGTAACTCAATGGTGGAGTGGTCTGAAATGTTTGTAGTTTCTGTCTAATAACCAGCAAGTCACGAGCCTGTGATAAAAACTGAAAACAAATCTGTGACTGTATGGAGGAGGCCTATAGGACCTATAGTGTAGGTATGGGAAGTAGTGAGTGGAGAACTGTACTCACATTGGCCCACTAATGAGGATAGAAGCTCAATCGAAATAAAAAAAAAACGCATAATTGAAACGCCATGATTCCCTGCGCATGCTCTCCCACTTATTTAAAAGATGTGCTTCTGTGCAGAGGCACCACTCTGTTCCACTGATTGTCATTTTTAAAGCGCTCACACTATTTTATCCATATTATTAGTTTGA
The DNA here is from genome assembly GCF_031162955.1 of Sander vitreus. Taxonomy (NCBI): domain Eukaryota; kingdom Metazoa; phylum Chordata; class Actinopteri; order Perciformes; family Percidae; genus Sander; species Sander vitreus. Next base: position 16,360,763 of record NC_135873.1, on the reverse strand, counting down.
TTCCATATTTTGTTAGGAAGCCATCATCAGGTCCCATGAGAAGGGGTTTGCCTTGTGTTTAGTAGGTCAGTGGTTTTCAAAGTGGGGTCCAGGGACCCCCCTAGCAAAAAGGGAATCATTTATTTTGACTATAATTAGGCCCTATATCCCTAAGTAACACAATGACGGAATGTAGGACTACTTTGGTCACTGATTTCATACACTTTCTATAAACACCTAAGAGCAAAACTCCCATCAGAAGAGGTTCCGTGGTCTAATTTGTGACAGTTTAGGAGTCCTTGACGTGAAAAAGTTTGTTAAACCACTGCAGCAGACTGCATCGACAACCGGTACATTTTGAATAAGCTTTGATTTAAAAATTGCGCCAGATTGTCTCTGACGCAGGTGGATGCGGCCTCCTGCGCATGTTGGAGACCTTTTTTGATTGCTTTCTGTGGAGCCGGGGGACCTTCTCATTTTATTAAGCACGTATATCGATTTAAAAAAAATCAAAAAGGGCTATGAAATCTAATGATCAAAATCACAATTGACTCAAAGTTAGTCTTGGCCGCACTTAGGCTAGCCTACTTGATTATTAGTGTCACTTTTTCCTCGTCTGTGATTAAAAATGGGGGCCGAATGTTTTCAAATTGAACGAAGTTATCATGCAAAACCTTCAAACAGACAACTCACCTGTACGAGTTGCCTCCGTTCATGTACGTCTGTGCTGCACTCATTGAAGGTGGGTACTGGAGCGCTGACAGGTCATACCGGTGGAGCTGCTGTGTGTAGCCGAGCGCCTCGCCCTGCATGCCGGCGTACCCCCCGGCGGGGCCCCAGCCGTAGCTGTCCATTCTTGGACTACCACCTTGGCCCTGCGCCGCCGCCAGCAGGTTGCCTGCTGACAGCGGGTACTTGCCCATCTGAGTGTCCTTTTTCAGCAGGGGCTTGGTCTTGCGGCGGGGCTTGTACTTGTAGTCGGGGTACTCCTTCATGTGGACCGCCCGGAGCCGCTTGGCCTCGTCGATGAAAGGCCGCTTCTCAGCGTCGGTGAGGAGTTTCCACTCCGCTCCCAGCCGCTTGCTGATCTCAGAGTTGTGCATTTTGGGGTTTTCTTGGGCCATCTTGCGCCTCTGTCCCCTGGACCAGACCATAAAGGCGTTCATGGGCCGCTTGACTTTATCCATGGGGTCGACTCCAGGTGCGCATGCCGTTTTGGAGCCCGGGTGAGAGTTGCCATTGCCGCCCATGCTCCCGGTCATGTTGCCGGTAATTGGTGACATTCCCTGGGAGGTCTGGTGAGATGGGGGCTGGCCGCTCGGCTTCAGCTCGTGTTCCATCATGCTGTACATGTTGGGACAGATGTAGTCAAGTTAAGCTGAGTTACGGAAGAGTTTAAACGCCGAACACACAGGAGCCTTTGTCGCCGTCCACCTGGCGACTTCTGGCCAGGTTTCCCTGCAGATTGAACCGGGATTGCCGGGTGATGCGAATCAACTAATTAGGCTACTCACGACGCACCCGGGACACAAAACACCGCAACGGACGACCAGGTTTCTCTTAAATGATAAGTCAGGTTGTGGCAGTCATTACTTTGATACTTAAGCTATTGTAAAGTGAGCAGCTGCCTCTCCTCAGTGCTGTGAAACAGTTCTCCGCGGAAAAACCACTTGTTGTCAGACGGCCAACTCACACACTGAACTCATCTGCCCGTTCACTCCAAAAGTTCCCCTATTCTCGTGCAGTCAGCCGGGTGTGGACCAATGGGAGAGCGAAGAGCTTCAGTGTGCGCGCGCGAGCATTTGCAACTGAAAAGGCTCCGAGGGTGCGCGAGACACTTGTTGACGACGGTGGTGGAGAGAGGGAGAGGGGAGGCATTCCAGGGAGACAAGTAGGCCGTCTTAATATTCAGTTATTATCAACTAGGCCCATCTGATTCGATTGTTAACATTAAAAACACAATATTTAATCAAAGCTCTCTACGAAGAGTGTGTAAAAATCACTGCTTTGGGTCCAAGCACACACACATACACGCGCGCGCAGAGGCGCTGCCTTCCTGTGTTTTTAAACCCATTGTATTTATTCTGTTTCTGAGACATACAACACACAAATGAGTTACATAAATACATTTACAATAAAACAATATACGAGCTAAAGCAACAAAACATATTACAAGTAAAATAACATTTACTATTACTTCTTATATTAATAAAATCCCATTGAAATCAGCAAAAAAAAGCAACATCATAAATTATCAAACATTTTTGGGATAATTCTCTAGGAAGTCCGTGAATTAATCTTTTTTTTTTTTCTCCACAGAAAGCGAGCTGGATAAACCACACAGACACATTTGTTTACCGGGCTTTTCCCTTAAAAAAATAAAAAATAAAAAGTGACTGTATATTTGGCACAAATGTTATATTCATGGAGAAAAAAAATCCTGTATCTAATGTGATGTAGACCACCACAAAAACTTTACACATCTTTATATTGAGGCTAGATTAACCCCCTTTAGGGCCCCTGTTGACCCACTTCCTCCCATTCTGCAGTGTGTATGGATCCCGTTGTGTTTAAGTACCCATCAGGTAAAGTGGGGACTGCACACTACAAATGGAAGCTTCATTATATTTTTGGCCCAGAACACCAAACAGTTTAAAGGTTTTAAAAGTAGACTTTGACACAGTGCCCCTCTACACCAAAGATATTTGCTGCTTTTGCACCCCATTTGGGATCTGGGTCCTTGGGGGAACTTGCCCACTTTGCCTGCTTTGTATCCAAATGGTCACTGGGGCAAATAAAATAGATGACAGATAATGATATAATGACTCAGGATGGTGTGTTAATCTAGGTTATAGGCCTAAATCTTTAGTTCATAATGGTGGTGGTGTACCTTTTGTTCACTGACGTGAGTTTCTCTAAACTCTTGTCATAACTTGATTTACTCCATTATTATGCAACTGCTTCTCAACACATCCCTCCGCCATTTACAGAGTAAACACGTCCGACTCAATCAAAAAACCACAACATTATTATTTGTCAAGCTAACCGCAAATGAAATGCTTGTTGTGTCTTCTTTAAAGCCAGGCTTTTGAGAAGCCTGACCCTCTTTTCAGAGGATTGGGCTGAAGACATGTCCCTATACACGGGTATTGATTCAGCTACAATGGCACACAGAATTACTTTAGAGCGGCAGGAGAATGAGGAAGATCTTTGTTGGTTGGGGCGAAAAATAGACCTCTTCTTTAGCTGTCCTCCAGAGTCTTTGTTAACAGCAGTGTTGCTTGAAACTACGTTGGGCCATGCTGTCTCCCGAGTCTGCTCAACTTCCTTCAAAGATGGCTTCAGGGATGTAGTAGACACATCCATCCATTTAGCCTGGCATGTTGACTCAAACAGCATTGTGAGCAGTAGCATTTAGAAGTAGTGGTCATTTGGTTAAACGTGTTAATTTAGGAATATGTGACATGAGTACAAAACTGATTAGGAAGTAAAGGAGTAGCAGTTCATCATTGTGCGTTGTGCTGCATATTCCCAAATGAATTTAAACCAGTTTCCCATGTATATTCTTTATATCCAGCCCTCTGGTGAGTGAAAGCACTGTCAGCATAGGTGGGTGGATGGAACTCAGAGAGTCTTAACTCTCAACTCACTCAATTAGTTTTTGGGACAAAAGCATTGTTGCTGACATCACCAGCTCAGCTGCAGCTGGGCTTATGTGATCCTAACACATCAGCATAACTATTCACCCAAATAATCTCAGCTCAGAGATCCACTTACAAGCAATTGTTTGGAGCTTTCCATCGCGTATCCGCAGATACATCTGTTGTCTTCATCGAAATGTATACACCGCGATGCTTCTCGTCAAGGTTTTATTGAAGTGCGGTGAGAGCCAAGCGCATCATCGCCACAGGGGATCGACCTAAAAAAAGATTTGATAGGCAGTGGTAGGATGTAACAAAGTACATATACTCAAGTGCTGTACTTAAGTACAAATGTTGAGGTACTTGTACTTTAGTTAAGTCTTTTCTTTTCATGCTACTTTCACTTCTACTTCACTATCACTACATTCCAGAGAGAAATATTGTACCTTTTACTCCACTACATTCATCTGACAGCTTTAGTTACTAGTTACTTTACAAATTAAGATTTTTGCACACAAAACACATGTAGTTTATAAAATCTGATGTTTTATTATAAATGAAACTAGCCGACAATATAACGGCCTACAAGCCTAAGTATAATGCTATAAAACCCCATCGCTACCAGGCATTGACTTATCTAAGACTGTTTACACTCGTTGCCTGAGGCAGATACCACACCGAATACAAATGTGGTTGATTCCGTGACAATACGGATTACTGTTGACGGGATCTACCAACCAGTGCTCGCAGACGGGGTTAAAATCATAAACAAAGGCAGAGAAAGAGAGGAGGACTGACGTCAGGCTAAAGCTAACTCTGTATCAGCTGTCACTACGCAGTATTTTCCTCGCCAGCGTACCATCTCTGGCGGCTGCTGATCACCACTCATGATTTTCACCCAAACATCAACGATGTTCCCGATAGCGCCAATGAGCTAAAAGGGACGCTACGTCCTCCAGTCTCATTCTTAAGAGAAACCTGATCAAACTTGGTGGCCACAGGGGGCCACCTCCTGGGGATATTTGGTGGCCATCGAGTTACTTACTGTGGCCAGGGGCCATGCTTAATGTTGAACCCTGGTCTATAGAGGGATGGTGGACTATGCGCATACTTAAATAAGTGCAATTACATCCAGATAACATCAGTTTTTCCTTCTCTCAGTACTGAATATAGGAAACTCCTGCCGGGCCATGGTCATGTTCATTCATTCACTGTGACAGAGAGAGGAGTTTACAGTGGAAATGTCTTTGCTATATGAGAAGCAGAACAACCTTAAAGGTGAACTCCACTGATTATAATACTGCATATGTGAAAAAATCCAGCCCCTCGCAAATTCTGATCCTGCCCACATATCGATTTAGGTTCACAACAGATTTTGGCCCGACTAGTTGTGCACCAAACCAAAAAGACAGGAAACTGTTTTTCACACTGTCATTACGCGACACTCAAAGCAGAATTTGGCAGATTTGCAGACTTTGAGCCTCAGAAACTCCCACAGAAGCAAAGAGTTTACATATTCAGGCTGTGAAACAGGTTGCTGCCGTGTGGTAGCATACTTTTAAAAATGTATTCATTGTTTTTCATGATTTGCTAATGATGCTTCTATGATGGCTGAGGAACTTATTTATTAGGAACATTATTTAGGGTTTTTTATGTCGACCAAACTGTAAGTGAGAAGACTGTATGAGACACGCGATAATACAGTCAAAGATATTTGACTTTTTCGGTTAAGTAAAAGCACGCCAATAAACTAAACATGTCTGGCCCTTGATGTGACTCTATTTTTCCAGTGTGGCCCTTAGTTAAACTGAGTTTGACGCCCCTGCTGTAGTGTCTCCAGAGGGAGCTGTGTGAAGTCTGATAAATGCCTCAGGTGATGTCACTTCAATCCGTGTGGAGTTAGAGAGAAGTGAGTTTCCCAGACCTCTGTAGCTCCTCATCTCTGCTTGAGTTAGCACTCAAGTTGCATTGTGGGTAATGTAGGTGGAAGGTGGAATAAGAAAGACGATGGCTGCGGTAGAATAGTATATATATTTTTTTTGCTTCGGAAGGTTCCTAACCGGGTAAAATGACCGTAAGTGGAAGCCATGATAAGAGCTGGTTGAATTGTCCAAATGCTAAGGAAAGCATAGGTTACACCGCACCATCCTTTACAAGGGGAAAAGAGATCATGCCGTCCCACAATTCCTTGCGGCAACATTTAAAGCGACGCAACATTCGGCCGTTTGCGTAAACCATGACAGCCGAGGGACGCAGATCATCATGTAGGTTACCATACATAGCCCGCATTAACATAATGCGGTAAGAATGCACAAGGTAGTATCCAGACGCACTTTTAAAAGTCCATCTGAGGAACGTTGTAGTGTCACGACGGCAGACTCACGACAATAACATCCGCTGTCGCATAATAGAAAAGAATAGCCTTATTGTCATTGCACAAGCTTGTGTACAATGAAAGTTGCTGTGCCGTTCCTGAATATAAAAGTACTAAAAGATATAAATACACAAATAAATACTCTAACATACACTCGTGCATAATCATCCCAGTCAAAACATATATGAACAAGCAATTAAGCAAAACATTACAGAGCCTGGTGTCAGTGCAGTAAGATCCTCTGAGCACCTCGGTTGTCTTGTCCTTCATTCTCCTACACATCTTTCCTTGACCTCATGACGTTTTCCATTGACTTCAAGGAAAAGGGGTTAGGAAAAGACATGGGATGTTATTTTTTTTTGACTATTCGCCAGCAGTCGCTGGAATTCTGCCACGTTGATTTTGATCCTTTTCTGTCCATCATGAGTCGGACTGTGTTCTAGTCGAGGAATAGTATGTTATTGTTGTGTGCACTGTCAGCCGTCTCCACCTGTATCAGAAACATGTCGGAGAAAAAACAAGCCGCCAATCGCAGTACTTGTTGCCCCCATGTGGTATCCAACAAGTCCTGTGGCGGTTCCATGTGTCAGCTCCATGGCTACAGCAAAACCCCTTAATGTACAACTGCAAATCAAGCTTTTACACTTCTTCAATGAAAATTTGTCATATATATATATATATATATTTCAGCTGTGATTACAGCCCTGCCAGACAGAGCACAGGTGACAATCACTGTCTCAAACACACACACACACACAGGTCAATGTCATGAACGTGTTCGTATGGCATCGTTACAAAAACCTATGCACAACCATTTTTATGATATCCTATGAAATTACGCCGACTGCCGGTCACGCGACGACGGGTCACATGACAGTTAAGTTTAGCCGGGTACAGGGCACCGTGATGGGGCGGCTGTTTCAGCGGCCGTTGCTGTGAAGTTTAGCCGACAAAAGGTGATCGTCATGCGGCGACCACAGTTAAGCTTAGGCACCAAAACATTGGAGTTAAGATTAGGAAAAAAGATTGTGGTTTGGGTTTAAACATTGGTCCTCTTAAGTAATACTCCCGGGACACAAGCACTTGTTATCCTGGGTGAAAGTCTCGTGTCTTCCCGTTAACTTGTTGCGGGACACAAACTCCGCTCCTTCTGCTTGAAAGCCCTGCGTTTTATGAACCATCCATCCACCCTAACAACCTCTCTATGCAGACCCTCATGCTCTCATACAGCAGAAGTCAATGTGGTGCATACAGCAATACATACATGGAATACATATGAATTAGTGCTTTACTTTTCACAGCTATATGTACGAATAGTTCGTGAGAACAGCTTGCATAGGTGGGACAGGTGATATTTCCTTGTACACACTTGGCTGACAAATGCATGTGTGTGTGTATAAGAGTGAGTTTTCCTAAGTTCATTGGAGAGTGTATTATGCCGAGGTGTGTGTGTATGCTGCAGGTGTGTGTTTGTGACCGTGTGTTTGTGACTAATTGGGAATTGTGAGGCTCCAGTCTCCCGTTTCCATCTCCATGACAACCTTGTGTGGAATCCCTTCCAAACCTTGGCCTCCGCCTCCTCCCCGCTCCCCTGGCTTTGCTCTTTCAAAAAAACAAGTCACCAACACTCACTCTCTCAGCTTTTCTTCATCTATCTGTCAACTTCTGTGGCTTCACATGGAATGGAACGGCAGCGGAGTTTTTCAGCTCCCTCTGTCCCCTCGCACACTCTTACTTTTACACTTTTTTGTGTGCCACATCAGACACAACAGACAGATTTCCTCCTTTGTGTTCATCATCACAGAGCTGGGCTCTCTCATTTTTTTTTTTTGCCGGCTTTAAAATGTTCTTTTTCTGCTTGCTTGTCAAAGTTGACAGGGGTGAAGTGAAGACAGCAGCAGTTTTCAGGCTACATCTACACTACTACATTTTGATTTAAAAACGAATATCTTTTGCTACGTAGGCCTCGTGTCCGCTGTACTCTGGCGTTTCCAAGCCCTGAAACGAAGACGTTTGGCAACACTGCTGCCCCGAGGTGGTTTTGTAGTCTGGATGGGCACAAACAGAAGAATCAGAATTGATTCCAAAAGACTTTTGGAAATGCCGCCGCACGTCAGTCAGTCTTATCGGTTAGGTAGGCTCACATGCCTTTCAGTAACAGTTCCACCTCGTCGTCGCTCCAAGCTAATAAATCCCTGCCCTTACTTTTCGCTTAATTGTTATTCTTTCTCCAAAGTTTTTTCTGTATTTTTAACTTCTATATCCATGATTTACAAGCGCAGAGTAACGTTTACACCGGCACGCACATGCCCAGTGTGTGTGGATGGGTTACAGAAACGTTCATTCATAACCCCACCCTCGATCTTTTCCTTAACCCAAATGTCACATTCTTTTTTCCCAAACCCAGACATCGCATTCCTCTTTTCCTAAACCCAACAGTCCCGTTCTTGTCCTGCATGTCACATAAACGTACCTTTTATAAGCCCACCCACGATCTTTTCCTAAACCTAACTGCGTCAAAAGTGACGCCAATAGTCCCGACCCAGCGCGTTTAGATGTAGTGCGTTTAGATATGACGCTAAAGGAGACTTTTAGCGTCAATAACAACACCTAAGGGGGCAGTGATGCGAGTGAGAATGTGTTGCATGTTACAGTTGTTTTTCATCTTAAATAGCCACAAATAGATACATTACCTCACCGCTTTGCGTCCTGTAAACTGCTGTTTGAAAAAGAAAAATAGTATTGAAAATAAGTTGCGTCTTTCTTTTACTCGCTTCCGTGACAAATCCATGGGCTAGCCAGAACAAGATCTTTACGCCACGAGGCGGTGGTGTTCATGGGAACACTTCTACTTTTGTCCACAGGGGCCGCCAAAATCAACACAAATCAAAGTTCCTTGCAGTGGGTTTAAGATGAGCCCGACAGAGAGCAGATGCCACGGAAGAGAGTTGAGATATGGACACGTGAGAGTGGTGTGCAGCAGCAGATGAATGCAAGGAGCAACTTTTTCCGTGAGGCTGCAATGGACAATGAATGATAACCCTCATCCCATAAGTATCATCGGCATCATCAATCCTGTCAGCCAGAGGTTTTCAAAACGGAGTGCTTTTGTGGGGAAAGTGCAGAGAGTCACTGCAGTGCTAGGTTTGAAGAAAGCAGTAGCCTAGAAATCTAGACCACCCTAGCGGCAGCAAATGTAATTTGCAGCCAGGGTCAGTCTAGCAACTCTCCGTTGGCTTGCCAGCTGGAAAAACCAAATTCTGGTCAGGCCAATCACATCGTGTATAGAGTCGGTGGGTGGGCCTTGGAGTTAAGCTTTTCTTTGAGAAAAGAACAAAGAACGGCACTGAAGTCATTCTTAAAAAAGGAAGATGTGTTCGGAGTTTTGCCGATCGGATACGGCAAAAGTTTAATCTATCAACTAGCGTTGCTCTGGTTGGCTATGAGTGCAGAGGGAAGTTGAAGGCCGTTTATCCCGCCCCTCGGATTGAGCCCTGCCAATGGTGAGTTCCCAGACCCAACATCTTGATGTGGGTCTGGCTCGTCAGGCTAGGAAAGCAGTGCTGATCTTCCAGAAACCTACAAAAGAAAGTAGGTTGGGGGGGGGGGATGTAGTTCAGATCAAGGATATTTTTTTAGGACTGAAAGTTCCAGACTTTCAGACGTAAAGGGTGACCAATAGCATTGATTTATGAAAGAAAAATATGGTGATATGAGGTTTCTGCCCGACAGCAAGAGGCTTTGGTGTTGGCCATGAAGCATTTTGAAATGTATAACGCTAATGGTGGCAAGGCCGTGGTTTACCACAATCTATTAGCTTTCCTGGCCAGGTTCAGATGGAGCCTGGTGTTCTAGCGTTACCATTGAGGACAAGCACATTTCAGGCAAGAGCAATGTTCTAGCCGACCCGGAGGCTGAGAGAATTCCAGGTTCAGGTTGATGTGGGTAAGATCACTGTTCTGCTGTTTGGTACGTACACAGAAACAAACAGCCGATAGACATTTAGCAGCTAAAGCCCAGTTCAGACCAAAGAATCGCTACTACTGCAACTACCTGCAATGTGCCGTTCTGTTCTAAAACCAGCCACTGGCACCTTGACAAGCTGAGTCGCAGGCGCCACTATCAGCTGGCTTAAGTCAAACTGAGACGGACCGGTCCAGACCACTGCAACTGTTCCCTGCAACGTTCTAAAACGGTTTGGTCTCGTCGCAGATCTTTGGTCTGAAGTGGGCTTAAAATGCCAGATATTAGATAAGAGACTGGATCAACGGAATTCCATTTTCAGGATAAAGCCTGGTGTCCAGCGCGTGATGTCAGCCTTTGCCCCTCACCTTCTGTTCTCTGTGTGTTGCCATTTTGAAAAAATCCCTTTACTACGGAAAACAACAACATCCTTCGAGCTAGAAAGCTACCCGCTGAAAATGGCAAGTTTTTAAGGAGATTCAGATTGTGCAAAAAGGCAGGCCTGCTTGGTTCTTTCAGGGAATGACAGTACAGATTTATAAAGAATATTTACTTAATATAAATATTAATATTAACTTGATTTAGTTTACTGATGATTTCCTCTCTAACTGGGACATTTTGGGACCGATTGGTGGGATCGCTGTGGACAAAGTACACACGGCGATACACTGGTAAGAGCAAATTAAGTTTTACCATGTATCCATGTATCTCACGTTACTGTATTGTGTGAACAGTTAACTTCATTTAATATTTTATGTGGCGTTTTCTTTTGCCGGGTGAAAATGTTCCACCAAAACAAGTTCCTTCCCGAGACTATTCAGCAGAGCCACCGTCGCTGCGTCCGGGGCGCATCCCAAGACGATTGTGATCGGTTTAAAGAAATGCAAACAACCTAGAGCATTTTTTCTCCTATCCCAAAAAGCATCTGTGGTGTAGCCAGACCTTACTCCACATCGGTGTGGAGATAGGTCTGGCAATGCAAGACTACTGGAGACCAAACCAGAGCGAAAAGGAGAGTGACTGTTGGACTTCCATTCATCAGGTGGACACAGACACCACTCCTAATGAATGCTTACATTGCTCTGTGTGTGCTGGATGTAAACGTAGACATATAATATGTTAGTCATATCAGTTTCCCAAAATGTGACAGGCTCGTGGCTGTATATACAGTACTGTATATATACTGTTTTGGTGTTTTTCTGCTCCCTAGTGGCTAAAAAGCATTGAATTAGTTTCAGTTTTGACCTAATTATGCCATAATATCTCCTGCTGACTCAAACGTGGACTCACTAAGCATGTCAGAGCATCGAGTCACATGACTTCTTTTAGTGTTAAAGAGCTTTGACCATGACATTTCCATTATAGCTTCTCATTCACAATGCCAACAAAGTAATGAGAGGATTCAAATGTTATGGGACTCAGCGAGGTAAAAACAGCTTGATGGAAAGGAGGGAAAATCTGAATGAACAGAAATTAAGTGGGATGAAATCAAGAAGTGAGGAGGGCAGCGGAGTGGGGGTGGGGTGTAGATTATAGGGTGAGAAAGAAGCAGTGAAGACGGGGCAAATGAAAGCCACAAAATGAAGGAAGAAAAGGAGACCAAGATGGCGAGAGGAGAACAAGGGAGGAGGAGGAGGGACGAAAGGATGAAGGGATGGATGATGAAGGGGTGGGGTGTGAGGGTTCAGTGCAGGAGGGTGGTTTTGGGTGACAGGCCTCATTGAATAGACCTCTATTCTCCCCTCTGCTGGCTTCTCTTCTCATGCAAAGCAGGCCTGTTCAGCCTCCCAGCCATCCGTCACACAACAGAAAGACCATGGCAGGCCCTTTACGAGCCTCACACTCGCATAATCCCCCCCACCATCTCTCAGCCCCACAATCCAGCACCCAACAGGGGGTGGAGTGGGTAACGGGAGTGTGTATGTGTGTTGGGGCAGTTGGGGGATGGGCACGGGGTATCTTTCGCCAAAGGGCCTTTGGAAAAAGGGCCACCTAGGCTGAGAGCGGGACACACACACAAAAAAAAAAAAAAAAGCAGAGAGACGTAACATGTTTTGAGGCTGCATGGACGTCATATTGGGACACCGGGGAGGTTAGGAGGGGTTAACCTGCCTGGGATGTAATGTGTGCGTGTGTGTGTGTGTGTGTGTGTGTGTGTGTCTGTGTGTGTGTGTGTGTGTGTGTGTGTGTGTGTGTGTGTGTGTGTGTGGGTGTGTGTGTGTGTGTATATGTGTGTTTGGCGAATGGGACAGGGGGCCATTGAAAGTTTTGGTGCGGGGGAGTTACAAGTCAGTGACAGCTGGAGGGAGCGCAGTTTATTTGTGTTATTCGTGCATGCTGGTGCAGGGCGCATATTCACATTCACTGTGCATGACAATGCATGTGTTTGGATGCTGCATCCATGAGTTACATACAGAGGAGGAGGATATGTGTGTGTGTTTGTGCGTGTGCGTGTGTGCGTGCGCACTCGTGCGTGTCTGTGCATGTGTGCGTGTGTGGGTCCTCACTACTTCAGGACTATTTGAAGGCCTTGGCTTTAAGGTTAAAGGGACAGTTCACCCCAAAATCAAAAGTACATATTTTTCCTCTTACCTACCTTACCTACAGGTGTGTAAGGTGCTATTTATCAATCTACATAGTTTTGGTGTGAGTTGCCCAGTGGTGGAGATATTGGCCATAGAGATGTCCGCCTTCTCTCCAATATAATGGAACTTACATGGCATAAGGCTTGTGGTGCTCAAAAATTTGAAAAACTCAACGGGACTCCCTGACAACTTGGTATTTCACCCAGGACGTCCTGCGTCACACAGAGTGTTGTGTGCCTGATGCACGTTGGTCCTCTTGTCACTTTTTGGATAAATTAGCCAAACCGTAACCTAATAACATGTTTATCAACCTAATATTTGCCTGAACCCCACGAGTAAACCTACAGAAGACCTCACGCCTTATTGTAACTTTTAACTTATCACAGCGCAGAAGGAAGCATACTCATGGACGAGAGGCTCGTCCTCGCCTACACTGCGCTGACCTCAGCCAGCGGAATTTCCAGCAGCATCGGAGCAATCCCGGAAGTGAAACGTCTGGGGTGAACTGTCCCTTGAAGGTTATAATTACGTTTAGGGTAAGGGTTGGGCATCTGGCATTTGGTTATGATGGTTAGGGCCTCAGGAATGCCTTATGGTAATGAGGGTCCTCACAAGTAATTAAAAACAAGTGTGTGTGTGTGTGTGTGTGTGTGTGTGTGTGTGTGTGTGTGTGTGTGTGTGTGTGTGTGTGTGTGTGTGTAATGTCCTGTTCTGTTTGAATCCTAGAGGAAAAAAACAATGTGCTAAATTGTTGAAAGAGTTAGTTAGATTAGTTTCTTTGAAAGACAGCCCCAAAAAATAATCGCATTTTTTGCTGACGTGCTGCAGGGACGTACAGGTGTACTCCATGAGCCGGTGACATCACCGTTGGTTCCAGGTGTAACAGACCTCAGCCAATCACAGCCATCAGTGATGCAGGCTGTGGCCAGATATAAAGCACTCCTGAAGTGAGCCTGGTGTGAAGTTACTCTCTAAAATGAAAAGCAATGTACTCATACATACAAGTATTCAGAAGTCAATCTTGTATGTCTGTTTGTTCTCTATTATACCAGATCTTAACGACTCCCAGAGACTGCTTTTCCTATCACAGGTGTGTGTGGAGTCCTTCTGCCCCAACACGGAGCCATGACATTAACACAGCAGAGCCACAAATTGACCTTTTGGGGGACTGGATGACAGTCCAATCCAAACAAATAAAAGAAGATGTCATTCACAGACCCAAATGTATTTACAGAGCACCAAATCCAGTTGAGTAGTTCTTCTTCTCATCACACACTCAGTTTCATCTCGCCTCCCTGAGCATCCATGCACTGATCACTGTGAGAACGCAATTCAATCCCTCCCATTCAAGGATGTAGGTTTTGTTTCAACATTGGGGGGGCACATTATAAACGCAGGGCCTGGGGGTCCTCCCCAATAACATTTTCAGTGTCAAACACTTCATGTCCTGCATTCTGGTGAATTTGTATGCAACAATGTATGGTGCAAATGTCTTTATTTATGTATCGGAAATTCATATTCTTCTGTATCTGCATATTCAGAACATCACACTTGTTTCGGGCTGTTTAGTTTTTCTAGGAATCATGTAAATCAGTTCGAGAATGAGACCTTGTTTAGGCCGGAAGCTCCAAAGTTTACATCTACATATAAGAGATGAAATCACACATTTATTTTTCACGCTCCTGTTGTGTTCTCTTTTTTCAGGGAGACAAAGCTACCTCTTCTAAATATTGGTGGGGACAAATCCCCTGCATAAAAAAAATTGGGGGGTACTGGGTACTGTACTGTTTCAAGGCACAGGAGAGGAACTGAAAGTGACAGGATTTAGACTCAATGACAAACTCCCTTGTTAAATCAATGTTATGCTGCATTCACATGCTCCTCGGATAGTCCTATTTCCCGCGATGGGAAGTTACTTTTGCGACTTCCATGCATTCATGAGCTTTAAGTTGTAATGTGGAAAAAAAACATGGACGCTACAAAGATGTGTGAAACAACAGCTGTTTCCAGTATTTATTTCCAGACTTGTTGCTGCTGCACCAGTTACATTCCCTTAAACCACCAAAATATTGCCCTACCTGACTTGTTATTAATGCTGATACATCACTTTTCTAACTAATGTAGGTCGCTCTATGTGGACAGCAAATGTATGTAACAACCTCATACCATATTACAAATTACATCTATGTGGAATATGTGAATTAATAAAAAAAAGTTTCTTACCATTAACCCAACATTTACGTTTGTCTGCCATGTTGCTGTGTAATATGACGCCAACTGGGCAAGTCTTCTATGCCGCCACCCCAAGAATGCAGCATTAGGGCACAACGTTCCCACTGTGAAACGGCAGCGACATGACAATAAACCATATACTGCACTGGATGCGTTGAAGGACAGGTCCCGGATGTAAACTGTGACCTGCGAAGTTGTCCAATAGGGATGCCCTTCCTGAGATACTGGGCAAGTATCAAGTATTCATCAGCGTACTGTACGTGACTCTAATGACTCCCCCTGCTGCACTCCAACTACCAGCCAGCCTCAGTTACAATATCCAAATCCCAAAAAAAAGAAATCATTCAACCACTGAAACAAATTCATGAATAATTGCCACTGCCATTGTTCATCATACCAACTGCTATAATTATTACTAATCATATTTCTCCATATCTGTATATCTGTATCAGTATATGTCTCTGTGTCCCAACCGGCAGCGGCAGATGGCCGCCCACCAAGAGCCTGGCTCTGTCTGAGGTTTCTGTCTGTAACAAGGAGGTTTTTCCTCGCCACAGTCGCACCAAATGCTCTCTCTGGGGGAATTGTTGGGTCTTTGTAAATTATAGAGTGTGGTCTAGACCTGCTGTATCCGTAAAGTGTCCTGAGGTAACCCCTGTTGTGATTTGACACTATCAATAAAATTGAATTGAACTGAAATGAATTCTGAGTCCATCTGGGACTGACATAAAGCAGTCCCGTCTGTAACTGAGTGGGTGGCCCTCATTCACAGCGTGGGGCGTCCCGGTACATCTCCACGTTGATATGCTGGCTATACTGAGCAGCTCCACTACAGCAGATTAGGCTTTGCTCAAGGGCACCTCGGTGGTGGTAATGAGGGAGGTGTGTATCCTGTCAGTGGGGGGGGGGGGAGATCGAACACGTGGCCTTTTTCTACATTGTGTGTCCTTATCTGTCATATTATCATTACCAGTCACTGTTCTCTTGGTCTAATTCAATGATGTAATCAACCCACGGACACCTGGAGTCGTATACCTGGTAAATATATGTAAAGCTGCAAAGGTTAATCAATTAATTGATTAGTTGTCAACTACTAAATTTGTCGCCAACTAATTTGATAATCAATTAATCGGTTTGTCATTTTTTTGTGTGAAAAAAAAAGGTCAAAATGCTTTGATTCCAGCTTGTTAAATGTGAATATGTTCTAGTCTCTTCTCTCCTCTGTGACGGTAAACTGAACATCTTTGAGTTGTGGACTAAACAAGACATTTGAGGACGTCATCTTGGGCTTTTGGGAAACACTGATCCACATTTTTCACCATTTTCTGACATTTTATAGACCAAACAGCTAATCGGTTAATCGAGAAAATAAGAGATTGCATATTAATCGACGATGAAAATCAGCGTTAGTTGCAGCCGTGATTATATGATGATTTTTCTTAATTTTTTGAGAAGCTGCTCTGCTATTTTCATTTATTATCATTTTTTTTGTAATTCTGTATGGATGTTGAGTATCTTACACCTGCTGCTGTAACAGAAATGTCCCAGTTTGTGATCAATAAAGTCGATCTATCTATTTGTCTGTCTGCCTGTCTATCACTGCTTGAACACTCCATCTGATCTAGTTGTGGAACGTGTTGATGCACTTTTGTTATGCACAGCTTTAATTTCCCTATGCAACAAGTTCAAACTTGCTTTTATGATGTTGGTCGTCCACCTGACTCACAGTGTGACTCTCTGAGCAGTTTGTCTGCTAAAATCAACAAAAAAGGCCTCGTCAACCACAGCAAGCAAGACAGCAGTACGATGCCGAATGCATGGTATTCGATAGGAGGGGGATTCTTAATCTTCCTCCAGTTTGAGATGCTTGCAGACTGGGATTCTGCCAGTTCATTTAACCCGTCTGCCCCAGTGACCAAAGGACAATGTCTCCCTCTGGTGGAGTGACTGGTACCCCGAGTCCATATTTCTCATGTGATTAAGAAATCAGTCCTAGGGGCCACAAAGTGGTCCAACTTTTATCTCGTATCTCATAGGTGCTTTATTCTATCAGCCCTATTTTTCATGACTTTGTCAATGTGTGCCTAATGACTTCATATCATGTTTTAATAAGTGATTATTAAAAATACCATTGATAGAAATGCTAAAATGAACAGAGTATTTGCTTTATACTGGAAAACAGTATCGCACCGGTTTCCCGTTTTATCATAACGTAGCTCGATAAGGAGCCTACATTCACTGAGTTTTACAAAGTCTTCATTTTGTAGCCTATTAATGTTTATCAACTAGTAGTATACGGTGTCACGTCTTCTATACTTTTCTTGCTCTGCATTAAAGATGTAGAATCCACCATGAAGACTCGCGCTGACGGCTCCAGTAACAGGTCTATAATCATTTCTTATATGGGGTCTGCATTTTCGTTCGTCATTCCTATTTACGTAACGTCAAGCTTGTATCTTTTTGTATAGCTACTCTATGTAAATCTGTTTTTCTGACGAGTTTTTGAGACCGGCGGGATCGAACCAGAGTCCAGTTAGGGCATCTGTCTGCAGAGACTGTGCTGTAATTTGCACACGGGACTGAATGGACATGACGCCGATATACAATTAAATGTTTATTGCGGAATGACAACAATCAGTAATGACATGCTAAAATGTTCTAAAGAAAGTGTTCCCGCCACTAAGAAGATGCAGCTTGAAATGGCAGATGAGTAAAGAATCACGAGATAAATAAAGGGCATTCATGTATTTTTGTGTCACGGTTCCTTCTGACCTACTGTCAATAAATGACCTCATTTTAACCAAACGAAGCAGAAAAAGGAAAAACCTCATTGGGAATAAATAATGGGTACAGTTGTCTGTCAACGGCGGTAGGCGGACCAAACCTCGGTGCTCTCAGCAGCCAATCAGCGACAGATCAGCAGCACAGGTGTGTCGGTCCATTAGAACCAGTGCTTCAGCTGTCATCTTACGGATATTTGAGCGTTAATATCCAATAATTCTAGCCTTTCCACAAAGGGTTTGGCCTAACAGCTTTCATGCTATTCAACAATGCAGAGGCCAGTTTACACTGTTATAGGAGAAACCTTTATTATTTTAAAGACCATTAAAATAAATACTATACAGAATCCAATGTAGAAAACTTGATACGGGTTGTCTCCAAAAAAGGTTAACAATTCCGTAAATTCATTTAAAAAAAAAAAAGAAAGAAATGGCACTGACTAATACACCGCAAAACATGACGTTTCTCCTACACACCAAACCCCATGATGACAGGCATTTTAATGAGAGCACTTAGAGTAAAGAGAGAGGGGGGGGGGGGATGGAATCTATATATACTTCATCTGCAATTTGGTCCTTTTCATTTCAGACGCCCCCCCCTCCCAACATTTTGGCGAGGTAGGTTACAAAAAGACACCGCCACCTTATCAAAAATCCAATTTGTTTAAAAATAAATCTAAATGAACAATGTCAAGGAAAAAAAAAAAAAAAAAATATTCCAAACAGGACGTCAGGGTCCAGAGGCAACGTCTCCACAGCACTCACCGTTTATTACCTCCAAACGTCTGTGGCCACCAGTCAGTCTTCAACTGAAGCTACTGCACAAACGACTGTACAGCCAAGCAGTATGTACAATAGCAATTAAAAAATATATATATGAAAACAGCAGGAAAGGATCAAAACGGTAAACAACTCATTCATGATGGATTTTACTATATAGGTCTTTTTATTGAATATGCCCTGTGTACTCTAGACCCCAAACCTCTCAACATGATCATGGATGTGAGTTAAAGGCTGTTTCCAGTACACTGAAGGTTGTTTAAATACTGATCTGGTCAAATGCAGCACTTCCCATAGATCATTGCGGTGTTTGAGTCCAAACTGAACTGCAGTCTAAACCACTCACGTGTCGGTCACCGAACATGTGCGGCACCTGCCGACGGCGCGCAGGTGCAAGTCACAGACGCGTTTCACAAACGCGTCGCTGATCTTTGAGTCAGCGTCATGCTTGTTACCAAATCGAGACCAGTTTTTAAATTTAATGTTAAGCTATTAATTTAATGTTGAGCTTTTGCTTACAGTGAGCTAGAATCCTTTCAAACATTTTTATTTTTATGTATGCGCTTTTGCAAACACGGTTGCGTTTCGCAAGTGTGGGATCCAGTTACAAACTCACTTGTTCGATGTTAAGTCCTCAGTTTGCAAAAACAAGATGTTCAAATTAATGCTTGAAGAGTTAGAGGGATTAGCTGCAGGATGAATTTAGGTGCCAATATGGGGTAATGGACTATGGCAAGCAGATGAAACAGGTCAGTAATTCATCCTTCCAAAAAACGGCCAAAAAACTATTTCAAAGGTTAGGAAGGAATAATGGCCACATTCTTCCTTCCCTTAGAATGTAGAGGGTAAAGTCATGGCGGAATTTAGCAAAAGAAAGATCTTAGAATTCAGATCGTATAAGAAACAAGATTTGACTGCTAAAATAAGTGTGGGGGGGCGGGGGGCGGGTGGACGATAGCTTCTAGATAAGATCGGCCACATTCATGGGCATCTCCTCAACGGTGGTGTTGTAGAATGTCTCAATGTCCCTCAGGGTTCGCTTGTCATCCTCGGTAACCATGTTGATGGCTACTCCCTTTCTGCCGAAACGACCACCCCGACCAATCCTAAGAAGAAGAAAAAAAAAGAAAAGAAAAAAAAACAAAGAATAGAATCAGCGGCAGCAGGAGGCACTGTGTATTTGGTAGAGTTGTGTTGAAGTCATTCAGGATGGAAAACATTTACAGGCTTTATGGATTTAACATCTTTCGACCTAATTAGTCACGTGATGCTCCCGGCCGGTTCTTACCTGTGGATGTAGTTTTCCCTATTGGTCGGCAGGTCGTAGTTGATGACTAGAGACACCTGCTGGACATCAATACCTCTGGCCTGAGGAGGAACACAATGACAATTAAAATGAATTACATCGCACAAAGTCATCAGGCGCTATATAGAACTGATGAGTGGACATGACTGAGCAACTTTCTGGTCCAGTTTCAGGTACTCATCCATGACAAACAAACCTAATCTAAAACTTTTGTAAGACAAACTTCATGGGACAAAATGACCTAAAGTCTACAATGTGTTGGCATCACCAGATTCGATATTTTTACTGAAGATTTAAAAAAAGTAGCCCTTTAATTTGAGTCGCTATTCGGTCCAACATGGCCAAAAAGTTGATCTGAACTGGCAGCTGCACACGTTTATAAAAAGAAAAACAAATCCCTGTTGCGGTTCAAGAACTCTTGACTTGCAGGCTGACTGGTACACATCTACACATGTTCAGTGTATCCAGTCAAAAGTAAGTCCCCTCCAAAATGCTAAATATAAAAATCGGAACATTTGGAGGACAAGACTGAGTGTAATCCGCCAATTAGTTGTGAGTCAAGGACTTGAACCCAGCTACAGTGGAGGGCAGATAGGCTTCTCTACCAAGGAACATTCAGTCCTTCACCAACACTGCAGATGGGAGGAGAGGGAACCCTGGACTACACAGTACTCTGCTTAAAGCAAACCAAACAATTGTAGATAAAAGGCCATTATTGTACACACCAACAGGTCAGTGGTGATGAGGACTCGACTGGAGCCAGAGCGGAACTCCCTCATGATCAAGTCTCTCTCTTTCTGGTCCATGTCACCGTGCTGAAAAACAGGTCAGAGGACACCAGTGAGACAAAGCCAAACAGATAAACCGGTGACCTTGCAGTCACACGATACATCTTATCATACATACAAGTCTTTAAATAGTCCACTGCATTCACTCGCACAAAACTATATATTTCAGGGTGAAAGAACACAATTATGACAACATTTTTGGTGGACTTTTGGTGCACATTCAAGGAACAATGTCCCAAGACCTTAAAGGCAAAGCTCAGGGTTACTGCAAATTTCTTGGGCCACGATTCTAAAATGATGGAAATCCCTTGGGTAAATTGCGTGGTTTAAGTGGAAATGACTTACCAGAGCAGACACGGTGAAGTCTCTGGCGTGCATCTTCTCAGTCAGCCAGTCCACTTTCCTCCTCGTGTTGATGAAGATGACCGCTTGTGTGATGGTCAGGGTTTCGTACAGGTCACACAGCGTGTCCAGCTTCCACTCCTGAGGACCATCACCAGGTCAGACACACAGCAGGCTCAAGATAGCTCACTTTGTCTGTACACAGCATGTCCTCGAAGTTCAAGGTACATTACACTGCCCTTTTAGAATTTGGTACACTTGGCTTAAACACCAACGATGAAATGTACTGGGTTTTACAGGAGGAGTTTTTTTGCCTACCCTTGTCGATATAAACGACACCTCCGTTCACAGTACAGTTCAATAGCACCCCAAACATTAACTGTCCAATAGGCAAACTACTGTATATCTGTATCAGTATATGTCTCTGGGGCCCAACCAGCAGCGGCAGATGGCCACGCACCAAGAGTCAGGGTCTCTGCAAGGTTTCTGCCTGTAAAAAGGAAGTTTTTCTTCCCTCTTGGGGGGAGAATTGTTGGGTCTTTGTAAGTTATAGAGTGTGGTCTAGACCTACTCTGTCAAGTGTCCTGAGGCAACTCCTGTTATGATTTGATACTATGAATAAAATTTAATTATAGTCGCTACGTTTTTGCCTCTTGAACTCCTTCAAGTGGAAAATGTTTCTTCACCTCTTTTTCCACATTGATGTAGAACTGACGAATACCCTCAAGGGTCAGCTCCTCCTTCTTTACCAGGATTCTGACGGGTTCACGCATGAACTTCTTTGTTACCTCCAACACATCAGCTGGCATGGTGGCCGACAGAAGGACAACCTGAAACCACAGACGAGGTAGGGCTGGTTAAAGACCTGAGACTCCGCTAAACATGTGTACCAGTACAATAACCAGTCAAAAGTTAAGTCCCCACCAAAATGCTAAAATATAAACATTTTGAGGACATGACTGAGTGTAATCCGCCAATTAGTTGTGAGTCAAGGACTTGAACCCAGCTACAGTGGAGGGCAGATAGGCTTCTCTACCAAGGAACATTCAGTCCTTCACCAACACTGCAGATGGGAGGAGAGGGAACCCTGGACTACACAGTACTCTGCTTAAAGCAAATAGGCTGGCTCTATTCTCAGCCAACCATCCACACAAATCAACCTCAGGAAAAAAGAAAAGACTAACTCAAAGAGTCCTACCTGTGTGCTGCTAGCCAGTTTCTGGAAAATCTCATAGATCTGGTCCTTGAACCCTCGACTAAGCATCTCGTCAGCCTCGTCCAGCACGAACATTTTGATGTGCTTAGAAGCTGCAAGAAAAAAAATTAAATAGTTAATTAAATAAACCAGGACACACGTTTGCTTAATGTCCTCGTACACTTGGAGGTTTAAAAAAAAAAAAGAAAAAAAAGCGTGATTTAAGAATACAAGAGATGGCGTATAATTCCATCACTGTGCTGTATTCAGAAGTGATGTATGATCATGTCTCTGGAACCCTGCTGTGCCGAGGACTCAGGCCAGCAAAACGCCGACCAGAGCAACAACACAGCAGCGGCGTACAGAGTCAGCTGACACGCATGGGTTTCATCATTATACAGCAGGTCTCCTTCGGATTAACTAAAAACGGCATGAATGGTTTGATTCATTGTTATTAACCAAAACTGCATGAATGGTTTGATTCATTGCTTGTGTAGTGAATTGATCCCATTTAACAAGTTGACCCCCCCAAATCAGTTGAGCATGCAGCGAGTGACCCATCTACAATTGCATGGCCAGACCATTGTCCACGTTTACAGTGCAATTTCTATTTATAAACTAGTCAATGTTAAGGAAATTAATTTGACAAACGGTTTCAATAAAAGTCAACCTGCTACCATTGCAGCACTTTTACACAACTGGTTCCCATGATGACTTACAGAGGTTTTTGCGATTTAACATGTCGAAGACGCGGCCGGGGGTTCCCACCACAATGTGAGGGGATTCAGCCTGCAGTTTCTGGACTTCACTGCGAATGCTGGTCCCTCCGATGCAGGCATAGCAATTGGCTCCCATGTAGTCACCCAGGGCCAGCACCACCTTCTGGATCTACATTTTAAATTAAAAAGAAGAAAAACAATACCGTTTTAATGGCCAAAAACATGAATCAGGTTAAACCAGTTGCCATTACAAACAAACATCTTTAGGATCCCAGTGGAACCTTCCATTATCAACCCCAGTAAGACCTATGCTTTCTTTTAGGGCTGGGCAATATATCGATTTACGATGCTGGATATTGTCTTAAATTTTGGATATCATAATACATGTGTCTTTTCCTGGGTTTTAAAGGCTGCATAACAGTTGACATTTTCTGTTCTAGCCGTTTCATCACTTGCCTTTACCCACATTTCTGAGTGCCCTAAATAGAGAATATTTACACCAGGGGTTGCAGGAAAAAGGCTAGGATAAGAGGCTCAGGAGGCCCTTCTACCCTAGACGGGGACAATGCCCAAGACTGCCTCCCCAAATACAGTATCAATAAAAGTAGTTGGTTTTAATATTGCAGTCAACTGCCAGGTCACACTAATAATTCAACTATGAAATCTCCTTATGGCTTTGATCATATTCCAGGCTTTGATTACATAAGTGTTATTCTGTAGTCATGACTGTACAGTGTTGGGAGCAAGTTGTGCATGTTACAAAAAGTGCAGCACAAAAGACCATTAATTATGATACGAGTCAGAATCTGGTGCCAAGTGCTGTGGAAGCAGTGGATTTCATTATAAATGCGACACATTGATTCAGTGCAAGACCTTTGTAGATTGGGCACATGTGAAATTAGTTACTTCCTCCTCTTAATTACCCTCCAGCCGATTCACGCATAGAGACGTATGCAGTCACCTATGTCAACACTGGCTGATGACTCCCTTCAGAAGTGCGATGGGTGCTGTATTCAGAAGTGATGTATGATCATGTCTCTGGAACCCTGCTGTGCCGAGGTCTCAGGCCAGCAAAACGCCGACCAGAGCGACAACACAGCAGCGGTGTACAGAGTCAGCTGACACGCATGGGTTTCATCATTATACAGCAGGTCTCCTAGCTGCTACCATGTACCATTATGAACTGATCACATTCTACAAGTTGATCTTCCACCTCCCCACTAAGTTTCTCTGACCGCCTTTTAGCATTATTCACCATTTGAGTCAATTTTACTGCTTTGAGTCAAATGTCATTCGATACGTTTTTAAAAACAAGTCTTAAGGGCAATGGCATCCATTTTCAAAAAATTCACGTTATTCCTATGGTCTAACAAAAAAGGTTAAGTAAACACGAACAACTCTTCCAAATCGAAAAACGACAGATGGATGTTATAGATGAC
Organism: Sander vitreus; assembly: GCF_031162955.1. Lineage (NCBI taxonomy): Eukaryota > Metazoa > Chordata > Actinopteri > Perciformes > Percidae > Sander > Sander vitreus. The sequence continues at coordinate 16,336,640 of NC_135873.1, read as the reverse complement.
AAAACCAGTCTCCCATTCATCGTCTTTGGCAATCACAAGTTAAAGAATTCCCAGTTTGACCGCCTTCTGTTTAGTTCCAATACAGAGAAACTATTGGAGAGGAAGTTTGAAGACAGAACACGGTTTCAGTCCGTTGATTGCAACACGGGTTCAACTTGCGGTAAAATAAGAGTTGAACACCCAACTCGACACTGACCAGGATAGTCTGAGGGTACATGTTTCTATGGTAACTCAGGTCAGGCAAGATTAAACCTCCTTTATGAATTATTACTGAAATTATGTATTAGGAAACTTCTGTTATGTGTTCCATATGTTAACAGCAACTACAGAACAACTCGCAACAGGATCACCCAGCCCCTAAATTGTTAACCAGTTAGCTGAAGCTGCCACGAAATACTTGTGGATACAAAACACCTTCAGTCTTTTTACATTTAATCAGTTTCAATCTATGAGAGAGAGGGACACACGAAATTCCGGTATAATTTCAGTGCAGGGTTTCCACAGTTTATGTATTGTGACAGTAAGCCTACCTGCTGAGCCAGCTCCCTGGTGGGAGCCAGGACCAGAGCCTGAGTGGCTTTCATCTCCACATCAATCTGCTGAAGGATGGAGATTGCAAAGGTGGCAGTCTTCCCAGTGCCAGACTGGGCCTGAGCAATCACATCGTAGCCTAAAAAACAAAAAACCGGTGAATCCACTGTAGTGTACCCAGAGAGCACAAGAAAAATAACCACCACATGCAAACACTATTCCAGGACTTGGTTCAACACCAGATACTCCCTGATTGGAAGGAGTGTCACCTACAGAGTGTATTATGGGTGGTTTGACACTGTGGCTATGCAAGTTTCCTCATGTATGTTAATAGGGACTGATTCAGATGGTCCTTACCAAAAAAAAAAAAAGTCAGCCACATCATTGACACAAACACGAGTGTGTGCGCTAGTGTGGTCTCTCAAATTCATCCAACTACAAAAGTCATGGGAAGACAGGCTGATGGAAATGGAGGGTTTCTGTTTGCGGAGCGACAGTCTTGTTTAAACCAGACACTGGAACAACCTCCTATACTGCCATCCAGTGTAATTGACTCTGCCAGCCAGACATTCGGGTATTCCCTTAATATTTCGAACCTTTTTGAAGCCTGTCACAGTACGTTTTAAAAGTCACACTAGGAGTCAGAAGAACATTCATGGCATATTGGGCAGAAAAAAACACAAGTGAGACTGTGGATGGCTTAGAGCAGACAGCTGTTGGCCATCAGAGCAAAGGGGGATTTAACAGTAAAGTTGTCCAGCTTTAAATGTACAGTGAAGGTCCAACTGTTAAGCAGGAGAGGATAACTTGTTTTGTACTCAGTCATTGTTAGAGACCTAAAGGAGTAGACCCCTGAGACTAAAAGTGCTTGTGACCGTGCACAATGTGGCTTTGACTTACAACTGAACATTTAGCCAACTTCGTAGAAAACATATATACACCTTGTAAAAAAAAAAAAATAGTCCTGTAAATACTGGGTTCATGTCACCCGGGGCCTTTTCTTCAGTAAAAAGGTGAGTCTTACTTACCCTTGATACAAGGCATAATAGCTCTCTGCTGGATAGCAGAGGGCTTCTCAAAACCATAGGCATAAATTCCCCTTAGCAGAGCCTCGCGCAAGTTCATCTCATCAAAACTGTCCGTGATCTCAGTCCAGTTGCTCTGGAGGGGGCAAAACAAAACATTGTGAGTGATGGACTTGAATTTGCTTATAACAGTAAGGAGTTCCTTACTGCATCCTCACAATTATATATAATTATAGTACATACACCATGCCAATGGGTGGAAATGTCACTGTGCAATAAGGTTTTTTTTTTTTTATGATCTGAGTACCACAAGTATAGGAGCCTCACCTCAATGATCCCATCTGGCTCCATGCCTTCCGGGCCATTGTCTCTGTGAATAAGACAATAAAGTAGTTATTATTTGTAATCAACATCTCCCACATCAGAACACAAGTTAACATTCCAAGTAGTTTTATGAAAATAATAAGAAAATAAAAAAAAAACACAAACGTTACCCCCATCAAGCTGTAATTAATGTGGCTCGATCACTTTATTTCTATGGGATCGATTAATAAAAATCTGACTGACGGACTATTATCTTTTAAAGTCAAATTATAACAAACGTTATAGAAACGCTCATGATCACAAACACGCCTACTAAAACGCAGCAAATGCTATCTTCGGTGCTGCTGGATTGAGACTTGAAATCAAATTTGCAGTTCAATTCTTGTGCTTGTTAGCGAATGTCTCTTCACAAGTCCGCCATTTCTACTGCATACATTCAAGATGGTCGTTTCTCTGGTCGGGGATGAAAAGTCGGAAGCGAGTCGACAGGAATAGCGGCCTGGCCACGTAGAATACAGTTACAGTTTACTAGTTAAACGTTATTTCACTTAACATGAAATATCTAAATAAGTTATGAATGGTGGTTTAAGACACGTTCCTGAAGTAAAATGTGCGATATTAAGAATTGAAAGGCTCGGCTGGTTGTAGCTAACAGTTAACATTGAGGTTAGCCCCTGGCCCGCCTTAGCTACTGCTCGTCTAGCTATATGTGGCCTTTTATTAAACTCGACAAGTCAGCGAAACCCACTAATGATGCGTCTATCGACATAAAGCACATTTGTTTCACGAATGTAGCATATACCATCACGCTAGCACATACTAAACGCACCCAACAGCATTTAGCGGCCTACGCTACCGGTATTGTCCAAGCCCTTCGGTTATCACTACCACGGCCATGTGCGCCCGTCGTACAAAAAGAACAAATAGCTATATTTAACATTTGCGGCGCTAACTTCAAGAACGTTCCTATACTGTATCACAAGCGTATCATTTACAGTCCGAATATACTATTATATGTATTAACTGACTAACAACGACATAAAAATCTGAAAAAAAAAAGAAGAAAAAAAAATTAAGAAGGCCTAAACCAGGCGCATTCACGTGCTACAAGGCGCCGGGTGCCATTTAATTTTCTCCCGTTAGCCTACGTTCGGGACCAACAGCGACCGATCATTCGTGCCGCTAAAACAAACGTGTGGGCTATAATATAGTTAGGGAACTAAATATGCACGTTCTAAACCTGAGTTCATCATAAAGCTAGTTTTATGTAACGTTAACGTGAAGACCTGTGACGTTAGCCTGAAGCAGGCCTAACCGTTAGTAGAACATAGAAACCACTAGATGCTCTGTTTAATGTCTACTTTCAAAAAGAGTCATCGATAGCAAAAACTAACACACCGACGTAGACAACTTAATCTAATTCTCAAACACAAAATGTCCACAAAACCATAAAATCTTTTCCTACCTATTATCGTATTCAGCCGACATTATTCCAAAGAAAGAAACTGCGGCAGAGATGTGTTATATACGTTGACAACACACAAAAAGGTCTTCTCATTGCAACAGACCGCCGTCATTTAGCTGAAATCCCGCCCATAAAGACTTGTGATTGGCCAATTTTCACGTCATAACTAAGTAGGCGGACCGTAGCGTCCATACCAGAGCACGATTGTTTCACTGTTAGCACGCCAGAGGGGCGGTGTTTACATTTTATAAGCAAACCGTATGAGAGGCATCCAAGCTCCTTTCACTTGCGCTACGCTGGAGTATATTTTGTAGGTCCCCCATTCTCAGTTCAGCCATTCGTCAACGAGAACAAAAGGCCTTACCCACGGCCCTGAGATAGATTTGTGTTTTCTTCTGAATCATATTGTTCCATATCAATTAGTGACACATGCACATCTCAGCTTCACAACGCGAAACTGTTGGGATGAGTCACAGTGTAGCCATCTGATGCATGTTTTAGTTCACGACAAAAGATTGGAATATTAAAGTGTAATATTTTATAGAACATGAACCGAGATACATTTGTAATTAATAGCCTATTAATTATGCTCACAGCCGGAGCCAGGATTTCAGAAATACTGGGGTAAAAGCACCCATAATAAGGGCCATGCCATAATAAAATAGCAAAATAATGACTTAAAACCAGAAACTATTGGAGCAAAATATTAGTAAACAACCCCAAATTTCCAGAAGAAATACTGAAGCTAAAACTTTCTGTTCTAAATAAAAAAAAATAAAATAAAAAAAAAAAACTTACAGTGACTGCTAGGGTCTATAACATTCATAGTTTTATTAATTGCTGTGGCTTTGGATAACATGAGGCAAAACAAATGTGTAAATAAAATCTATGTAGCTTTCAATTAGAAGAAACAGTACACATTATCAGCCATCCATTTCTTTTGTTTAAGCCTTTTCCCCCACACGGGTGGGCAATCTGCTGCTTTAAGCTCTGCTTTAGCAGCAGAAACAGCATTTACTTGAACGGATTACAACTGTATTTTTGTTCATCCTTAGATGCTCCCAGAAAATGGGAGCGTCATACATCCTTTTTCTAGACTATAGAACATGTTCCTTACGGTATTAAGTTGAATAATCTTAATTTAAGGTCCACTCCAGGGCTTTTATCTACATGTCATGTTCTTCCTCAGCATGGTGGTTGGATTTTGGGGGGGAATGGTAGCCTCCGTCTCCAACATAATCACCTCTGGCCATCCTGGTCAATGACCTTTGAGACAAGATTTTTTTTGCTTGTTAAAGATCTACACGGTAAACACTTCATGACAGCCTTACGTCTACGTTCTATTGCTTCTTCTATGTGTAATCGTATTTTATGTCAGTTACCTCACTCAATATTTTCGGGCCAGTTACCTATTGAACAAACTTCCCCATGGTGCCAACAGTCATGTCATTTGAATGAAATAGAATATCTTGCTCTCAGTGAAGCGCCCCAGACCAAAAAAAAAAAGGCAAAACATTTTTCAGTGACCCGTCCTGTTGTGTGTACATTAGTTCAATGCCACTACTATTATACCTGCATAAACTACAGGTACAGTGGTATAACTGAAAGAAAAAATAGGACAAGCTTTACAAAGCCCAGAACTAACTCATAAAAGATGGCTTATTGTTAGTCTAAGAACACATAAGTTAAACACATACATTTTTTTAAAAGATTCTTTTTTTGGGATTTCCACCTTTAATGGATAGGACAGTTAGGTGAGAAAGGGGAGAGAGAGTGGGAAGACATGCAGGAAATCGTCACAGGTCGGATTCGAACCCTGGACCTCTGCGTCGAGGCATAAACCTCTAAATATGTGTGTGCCTGCTCTACCCACAAACCATTTCAAAGAGTGGAATTGGCTCCTATTTGAAAGTAGAAGTCAACAGTCAAAACATACAGTCACAAGATTTGAAATGTCTACATATAGACATGTCTGTCCTTTTTTCACCAGGTATTCAGTACGTTTGGGACTTTCATGGCCTGAATACAAGGGCTAGTGCATCTTACCTCAAACAACCCAATCTAAAAAGTAAAGTAGGTAGAAGCACAGGTGAGGAGTGGAATAAAATCCCCCACTCTCCAAATAGCTTCGTATTAAGTAGTGTAGAATTTTACAATTTAAATATATTTATGTATCGTTGGGTAGTTCAATCAATAAGTCCACCCTGTTTATGCTAACTTTGTAGCCGTCAGATAAAGGTTTCCATTTCCGTATGAATGGCATGAAAAGTCAAGTATGAGAAGTACTTAAATTTTACAGTATACACATACAGTGCTTGAGTATATCTACTTGGTTACCATCACTACCACCGGACACAGGATAACATGTCGATCACGTCAGCATACCCAGCTAATGTCCATCCAGTTAGCATTAATAAAATGCAACATCACTTGTTTGCCGCATGTTTTTTTTTATTTTTAGCAACCATAATGCATTGTAGAAGATATATAAAACTCAACTCTGTTGCATCAACTTTTTTGAGAAAGAAAGAAAAAACAAACACACGGCTATCAACAAATTTGTCTTTCGTTATAAAAAGAAGAGGAGGGTGCTGGAACTCCATTGCGAACGTACTGGATCTGCTGTGTAGCGGTCGTGGTCCTCACCAAAAATGGCTCTCAAAACCTTCAAAGAAATACTACCACCAGAGGATCTCTTTTGTACTTACTCCGAAAATTACACACATTAGTAGTCCTCCTTTTAACACCGTTTGTTTAAAGCAATAAGCATTATCAACACATTTACCGACAAAGAGAAAACACAGAAAAAGATAAAATGCAATGTAAAGATACCCCTTGATTGGGCTAATAGGTCATCCTGGCGCGTTTGGCCAGTGATCCACTGATGCAGATCCAGTCTCCCAGCATGACGATGGATTATTTGGTGAATAGTGATGGAGGCAGAGAACGTTTCCGGATGTAAATTCTGATTTCCCTAAAAAAAAAAAAAAAAGCACTAGAATGGCTCCTCACACGCTGGAAGTGTTTTCTGACGTCGATATGGCAGCATCAACTAGCAAGCTCCATTTTCACTTGAAATTCTTCTAAACACCACGTAGGAAATCGTTTAAACAAACATACATCGGAAATGTCACGTCGCGCTACAGTGGCAAACATCAGGTGCCGACTGGATCGATAGAACTGCCAACATCAACATTGGCTGTAGCATGGGGAAGTGTATTTGATGTCGGGTGCCGTAACGTTTCTGAGATTCTCACTTCTTTCAACCTACCGTATGGACTTGCATGGATGGAGGGCAGGTACAGCCACTAGTACTATTTAACCGCAAGCTTACACAGACTGGTTCAAATGATTTTGCCGTCCACCCACGCAACCTCTGCACTCACTGTTCAGGCATCTAAAGTGAAAAGTAGTACTGAGGTTGGACTAACTGTGGTCCGACCCTTCATCTGGACTGTATTCTTTAGATATAATCTTCTTCATGCTCCCATTCAGACTGAGAAAGGTGGACTACGATAGGATGGAAGATTAGCACATTCCCAAAACGGAAGCTAGTCTTGGCCTCTGTCAACCACAAAGGAATTACCATGACACGGAAATTAAAATCAGGAGTTTTCAGAAAGAGTGGAGAGAGGGAAGCAAAGAGAGACAAAAAGTGAAACAATGACATCACCTACAATAGAAGAAGGGACTTCTCTGGATGTTGGCAGAGAAAAATAAAGTTTCTGAAAAGTTTCTCTTTTTCCAGTCTATCGTTTGCTCCCCGTGCCCTCTTCTTGTCATGGCATTGTCCCTCCGTCTTGTTAAGTTTAAGGGCGGGAGCAGGTGGAGATGGCGGGCCGGGGTGGGGGTGGAGGGTCACAGGGTGAGCTTGCAGTGACAGAGTTCTTTGTACATTTGCCTCCTCAGCCGCGGCATATCCAGCTGGCCGAAGCTGAACGGCTGCCCTAGTGCCAGACACTTGCAGTACTGCGGGACGGTGGAGGGGCAAATGACGAGAAGAAAAACAAAACAAAAGTTATTGGCTTGCACAAACAAACAAACAAACAAACAAACAGTCACAACAACATGCAACACAAGTCAGCAGTTCCTACAGTGCTGAGCGACCAGCTTTAGGCCTGCATTCACATTGCCTGGGTCGGCCATCAGACGGTCCGGCAAAAAACACTTGGGGTAGTGAGTTCAGGCTGCAGTGGAGTTTGCAGCAGGACACACACACACACCAAAAAAAAAAAAAAAAAAAAAAAAAAAAACACAGCGGGCCTGCGGCGAAAAGTTGAGCCGACTCAACTTTTGGAGAAAGCCAATCACGTAAATCGGCGATCAGACTTGTCGGTGTGTTTTGAGCTGTGGTTTGAGGCGGTGGGAGAATCCCATACAAGAAACAGGAAACATCACTGCCTCTATCGCTGCCACAAGGAAGTTTTAAAACACTACGAGGGTAAAAAACAAAACAAGCACCAAACTGCCCGGGAGTTTGTGTAATAGCTGAATGTTTCCTGCAACAACAAAGCACTTGCTCTGTCTCGCTCATCTCTTCTTTCTCCTGTGAACGCTGCCTTCAAGTGCGATCGGTAACATCGAGATCTATAGACGATCTGATGGAAAACAGTAATTGTGAAATATAAAAGTCTACTTGTGCTACATTGGGGGTTTAAAGAACACAGCAGGACATCACACAAATGGGCCGTTTGTGACACTCCCACACCGCCGGACTACCCTGCGGAAAATAGCCGGATCGCCGTTTCCCCTGTCCGAACGCAGCCTTGTACAGTGGATGCTCAACATGCTTCCTGCCTGACAAGTCAAGGCAGCCGTTTGTAGCCACTCACTGGAATAGGCTGGCCGATATAAACATAAACACTGAGGGCGGTGGAAACGTGGCAGCCTACTTCCTCAAAACCGGCATATCAGGGCTGGCTGAGACATGATGTTGGGCCAGTGAATGGAAGGATGGATGGATGAACGTTTGGAGATCTGCATGAGAACACATGGCCTGACCAAACTCACCTGTAGCACAAAAGCCCCGCAGTCACTGTCGTTGTTTTGACGACCCACATTCTGGAACAAAACAATCCACAATACATCAGCAACACGCAGTACAATTGCTGAAATGCATAACAAAGCCACAGCAATGTGTGACTGGCTTCCAGCAGCAACAACCCACTGCCGCCCCCCCCCCCCCAGTGAGGGCTTTGTGGAATGAGTAACCTCAATATGCGTGTCAAAGCAGAGAAACAAAAAGCATCTCACCATTTTGAAAAAGCCTTTCCATCCCGCCAAAAAGTCCTGTTGGTCTTTCTTGATGGCTTCCGCTTGCAGATACTTAAAAATGTGCTGGGAAAAAAAACAAGGAAAGGTTCCATGAAAAGACTACAGGAGGTAGAGCATACGCATAGTGACAAATGACGACACTAATGATTCCATTAAAATCTAAATACCAGAATACTATGATTAAAAAGGTTCATATTTAAGACGACTCAAATGTACTATAGGATATGGCATTGCAGAGATTATATAGCATGCTTATTTTTGCATTACTCCACCCATATGCATAACAATCCTCTTTCAACCAGATCAATTAGAGCATTCAGTTGTTTATTTTGAGGTTAAGATCGAAATGGATTCCATATCTCATGTTACATGAGGCATTCAACAGACGCCGTTTCCTCTGTACTGTCCAAACACTCTTGGTAGGGGTTGTTGGGGACTTCCTCCTCTGTGTCCCCCCCTTATGGGACAATGTGTCCGAATCCAAATACAAGACCTATATATCCCTGCGCATTCGCTAAATTGGTATTACATTGATCCTAAGCGAGAGCCAAATAAAACAATAAGATAAAGGGCAAATACATTCGTTTAATTAGTCAAGCATCGGAGTTCCAATACACAGATCTGTGGGATCACAAAGCACGCAGCGACTAAGTTTCCCTAGCAACAGACAAAAAGCCAGAGCCGGTCCACGTATCTCTAGACTGTCAGCCCTCGTGAGCCCCGATCGATCCTTCCCCTCATGTCTTATACTTTCTTTCTTGGGCCCCCTCTTCTTCTTCAAACACCGTTGTAATCAAAGATGGGACCTGATACTGACAGCTTTGTCCACATCTGGTACGACACGCACAGAAAACACTGTAAATGATGATCTTCCCAATTATGAAATGTCGACTCTAAATAGTAAAAGTGACACAGTGACTAGTATATTATCCACTAATAAAGAACTGTTCAGTCTGTTATCTAATAAACTGTTAATCTGAACGTTGAACCAAAAGGGTGATCGCTAGCAGTTCTATGAAGGCCATCTACAGCCAGTCACTGGGGGTCTCCCATGGCTTTTACTTTGATTTATTTTTCCAAAAGTAATCTCCTGGTGTTGCTGTCCTAGTCCTACCTTCGGGCAGCGTCTGTTGAGAGTCCGCTGAGAGTCAAAGTATGTGATGGCTCGGCGAGGAATGTCAACACTGACCAGGGACCAGTGGACCTCCAGGTGGATGGGGATCAACAACAGATCCTTCTGAAAGATGTCAACCTGATAAAGTAGTAAAAGGAGAGGTAATGGATGTAAATACAATTTTGTCACGCTATACTATAGGACATTGGTATCACTTTGTCTTATTGGTATCACCTGACTGACTATCTTATAGGCTATATTAGCCCTCCTACACAATCTGGACCTCTTGAAAGACATGTTGCATGAAGGCAAGATGGTTGTTGCACTGCTACAGGTCACAAAATCTGCTGGGTGCCAGAATACAGTGTAACACCAGTGCTAGGCTGAGGAGGAGCACTCGTCCTTCTCGTTATCAAAAGTTCTGAATTTAACATGATGGACGACAGACAAATATTTAAGATTTGTCATGAGTACCCTCCTGTATATATTTCATCTCGCAGCTCTTTTGTTAGGGATGGGAACCGAGATGTGGTTCCAGTAGAGAACAAGTTCCAAGTTTTCTGATCCATTGGAATCATATCCTTCCAACTTTACACGAGTTGCAAAACAAATGACGTCATGCGTCTATGCTGCTACACGGAAGGAGTCATGGCAGAGAGGAAGAAATGTTCTAAAGCTGCTTCATTTTACAAAGACAGATGGCAGCAGCGCTGCTTCGGGCTGGGAGATGAATGAAATCACCACAGTAGCAAACGTGGGACACAGCTTTCCACTGTGTGTGTGTGTGTGTGTGTGTGTTTGAGACAGAGCTGCTTGTGTGAGGTGACGGTGTGTGCGATTTTGTGTGTGTGAGCTGAAACAGTAGTACATTGCTATGTAGTTGTATCGTGCAAGGGCATCTGGATGCGTTTATGAAAACGCAGCAACTATACAGACATTTCATACAGGAGACGTATGTAACCCAGGCTGATGTGCATTTAACCCGCGCTGGACCAGCATAGGAGTCAGCCATCACTGTGAGACCTCACTGACAAACCAGAGAATTATACATCAGCATGATGATATGATCAAAGAACGAGTCTCTCTCTAAATACTTGTGTAGTACACAAGGGAGGGGGGGGGGGGGACACTATAGTCTTTAACACTAATGTTAAAATTTTTTAATGAGTGATGGTTTTTATAATACCTGAAAAACTGTGTAGGCGTATTGGCATAAGGGAGCGTGACAGAGCGGTCAAAGTGCAACCCCATGACTAAGCCTCTGTCTTGGTTGTGTGATTGGAACGAGGCACTTGGAGCAAAATACGAGCAATTCCACAGTAACTATAACGCCTGGATGACAAAATGCTGATAGACAGATGTAACCGCTTTATGGGGGGCTCGGTTAATAGGGATGGGACACTTGATTTGAAATGACAAGAAGGCTACAAATTTACGTAAGAATAAATTGTCTAGCACAACCTTAACTTGAAGAAAATCTTACCGAACAACTTAACTGAAAAACGGTTCAAAGAGCGGGAAGGTTCTGAGGCCCACTTACATTTTTGGTCCACCGTTTGACTCCATCATAGCCTTTTGTCCTTAGCTTATCATAAAAGAAGCTGTTGAAAAAGTGAACCTGAGGGAGAGAACAGAGTAAAGTCAGAGTTAGGGTAGATGTGGTCACTTGTTTGGGGTTTCAATGTACTGCTTTTAAATAGCGCAATAAAGCCATTCTCATGGCCTCCGTTCCTTCATGACTGTGAAAATCTGTTATTTGAGTTGTGCACGGCCTACTTTCTGACACGAGCAGGGCCGCATGTCCAAGTATCTAGCCCAGATGTCCATATTGTGTCCCACTCCTTTTTCCTCCCCACTTGCTTTATTCTCTTTCAAATGATTCATTTTAAAAATGTATGCAAAAAATATCCATGTAAATGCAACAAAACAAATGGGTTGTAAGCAGTGTCAGATTTGACAGCGACACCGCCTTCTCAGCTGCGCGCTCACAAGCTCCACACGGGACGTGACAGAGGCTGGTAGCAGAGTAATCATGGCAAGCGAGAAGCAGCCAAAGCTAACTAACTTAACTTTTGAGAGCGTTTTAAGCTTTGTGGCTTTTTGCTGGACGGCGCTCTGAGCCAGGCAGACTCAAAGCTGACAACCTCACAGATGGATGCGGTGGAGATGGTCTCATACATACACGCAGCGGACCGCTGTGGACTTGTGTCGGTCGCACGGACACGCAAGGATTTCCAGTAAAGAGGCTGCATGTGTCTACGACAATGCACGGACCATCGTGGCTGCGCGACCGCAACAAGTCGATACAGACATTACATAGTATACACTAACACCGTGTAACGCCGATGACTTGCTGATGTGCATCCAACCCGCGCTGGACTCGTTCATAATGAATCAGCTGTCTCTCTGTGAGGAGAGAATCCAGTCTGCAGTGGAGTTCAGACACTTCACTGATAAACCAGAGATCGGCTTTATGGTCAAAGACAGTTTTTGTATAATTAACTTCAGTCTCTGCCAGAGACACTTGCTTTTAAAAGTAACATAAAAGTAACGAGTAAAGTAAAAAGTTACTTTCTATAGGGGGTAACTAAGTAAAGGTGCCGATTCCAATACCCCGACTTCGATACCAGTTCCTGAACAATACTTTTTTTGATACCAATTTCTTAAAACAAAGAGAAAATATCCATTACGGCACAAATCTTTTTATTTATTTTTCAGCTCCTACTATCATCGACGAATATTCTAAATGCTCCAAAGAGGACTAACGTTAAGGTTACACAGGTAGTTATGTCTCCCGTTGTATTCGTTTCCCCTTTTGCGGACATAATGTTCAGAAATGGATATTGGAATATATTTGAACCTCAGTGGATTTTTTTTAGCGAATATTCAAATGTCATTTTTGGCCAATTTTGACAGCCCTAGTCGGCGCGGCATGGTTTTGGCTCGACTGTTGTCACCAAGGTAACCGTTACACTCTTATTTTATAGCTAAACAGTACACTAAAACATGTTTCTGAAAACATTTGAGAAATGAAGAACGCAGTAACAGAATCTTGACTCATATTTGATCAGCGTTGCCGAGTTTAACCACAGTTCATGAGCAGTCACAGGAACAGCGTTAGACTCCTCGGCTCTGATTGGTCGTTTTCCTTCAAGGGTAGTGGAAACTTGTCATTAGGAGCACCAGGAAGTAGGAATGTAATTTTTTTGTATTGCAGATAATCTGCCTCATGTGCTTCTGTCAGGATCCAGTGAAAGTTTCAGCAAATATGACAAAAGAATTTTTTTTTTTTTTTATAAAAGTTACCTACTGTGACTTTAAAAAGGCCTTTGGTATTTATTTCCTTACCTTCTCTGGCACAGAGTCCATGACCAGGTCACCATACATGTTCATAATCTGAATAAAACAGAAACATTATATTATAAAAGAAACATCTTGAAAAAGGGCACTGTAACCTTTCTGATCAGTGACTACAAAAGGTGGTATTCAACCCATTTGGTCCATTTATTGGTTCATTAATACATATCCGCCATCTGACACACTTTCCTGTATCTGTAGGGACTGAGTACACTTTATGTTTTGGCTGAGTTCAGCAAGAAGCCTGCCAATTGTATTGACCTTGTCCTGCGTACTCCACTTTCACGACCCTTGGCATTTATGAATTCATCTCGCCCAAAAGGTGAGACACACATGTACTGTATTCCAAGCAAGTGTTTTATGAACCACCAATTGATCTTTCACAATTCCAGGAAAAAGGTTTTAAAGAGCTGACAGAGTATTGGTTGGCACTTTATTGCTTTCCAGACAAGCATGAGACACATCATTAACAGTCCTGAGGATCAGGTGGCAGTACTTTTATTCTACGCTCATCCTCGGTGTTATTTAACAATGCAAAATCCTGCAGCCGTATGCCTCGTCACGGACCTTTTTTCACTCGTCATAGCAGGAAAAGCACGGATGTAACTGACGACATTAAAATCAGGGGGTCGACCGATTCTGGTTTTTCAGGGCCGATAAGTATACGGATTATAAGTGGCTAATGAAACAGGGTTTTATAACAAATGATATTTTGGAACCGATATTTACAGTGAAAAGATTTTGGTATGTTACAAACTCCCAACACAAGTAGCAATGCCACAGTGTAAGACGACTCTAATACAAGTATATGTGTTGCATAAAAACAATTTAAAAGTAAATGTTATTGTAACAAATAAAAAGCACTAAATTTAACTACAGTAAACGTTTAAAATAACGTATAACGTGTGAAGTGTTGAGTGAAACCGGAGCAGAGGGACAGACAGAGCTGTAGCGGAGCCAAAGTAGAACACTTTTTAATTCATTAACTTTAAACGTTATCAGGCAAATAAAACGGTGATACAGATAATCTGCAAACTGCCAAAAATCAGCCCCGATAATCGGCCAGGCCGTTCATTGGTCGATCCCTCATTAAAATGACTGGACACGCGATGGAACTGAGCCATTATTGACACATTTGGTTTCACCTGCGCGGGCAAGTCCAAATGCCACGGAAAAGGGTCTATTGTGTTAGGAGTGTGTAGTGCTGTACCTGGTCGTTGAGCCAGTTCTGTCCGTACAGAGTGCCCAGGTCATCCATGGTCAGAACGTGGCGTTTGTAATTGACTCTGAATGTTTTAGCCAGGGACGATCCCGACGACCGCTGGAAGGATTGTATTAGGTGCTGGACCACTGCTTTCCTAGTGAAGAACAATTCACACACATGATGCATTAGTAAGTTACTTACTTAATCAATTCACCTATGTAGGGTTACTTCAGAGGTAATACATGGCCCCCACTAGTTTAATCAACCTCCAGATGCCCTAATCAACGTCATAAATTAGGTGAATTGTTAGAATTCTGCTGCCTGTTAACCTACAACCTGACAGAGCCAAATGACCAGGCCTAAGGTTCTAACCACAGAAATAAAATGGATAGAAAGGCCAATGAACTGATTTCTGTGGTCATTTTATCGGTACACAACAAAAAATGGCGATTGTTGTTAGCGGTCATGGTGACAATTTGCGTCGTAAACGGTGTCGCCCGATGGGGAGTGAGGAGGAGGGACAGTTAGATCCAGCGGCAACGGGTCGGGCGGACCGCTACCATTAGACCCAGCCCGCTGTTCAGCTCGTTCTCTGTAACCAATGCAGCATAAAAGCACAGCGAAACCAGCCAGCCAGCAGGTGGACAACTTGTCAGTTGTCTAACGTTAGCTTGCTAACTCCGCCTTAGCCCTCGCCACACCGTTCACGGAAAACGAGCAGAATAAAGCGGTCACTCGTGGCGATAGCAACGTGCTTTGTGTGGCTCGAGCACGAAGTTAATTTGACCCATTTAGCGACTGGCTCTCTGCCACGCAACGTTACTACTCCGCTGCTCGTTTGTCAGTTACTGCAAAACCTCAGCTCCACATCTTGCCAGAAGTCGGCTTATACGTTACCATGGCAATGGTACACCTAAAAATGGCGAGCCGCTTTACCATTCTGCTACGTTGATTTGAACGGAAATGGCCTGTCTATTCATTTTATGTCTATGGTTCTAACTATTCCCATTTACTCACATGCTTTATGTCAAACATTTTCCTGGATAATCACACCGTCTGCATTTGATATGAATGAAACGTTTGTGGCTTATAAAACAGTCAAGTGAACAAGAAATGACAAGGACTGACAGTTATAGGTGCTGTAGGTAGGATTGTGAAGATCCAGGACTTTTTCCTTTGTTTAAAGTCAATGAATGAAGGACATTCCTTGCAGCATTAGTCGGTACAGTTCCAGAACCTTGGTGCATCATTTTATCCAACCATTTCCTCTGCAGTTGAACACCATATGACTGCACACAGAAGAAGTGACCAAACACTGTGTCTGACCTGTGTGGCTGTGAGAAGCTCTCGCTGAAGATGTCCTGAAGCTTCTCCACAATGTCATCCACATGGACGGGGATCAAGCTGCCATACTGCTGTAGAGACTCTTCAAGAATACCTGGAAAAACATAAGATATTATAATCACTCACCATACATACTTCTTTCTTTTTTTAGATTATTTGTTGGGCATTTTAGGGGGAATGACATGCAGCAAAGGGGTGCAGGTCGGAGTCGAACCCGCGGCCGCTACGACGAGGAGTAAACCTCTATACATGGGCATGTGCTATATTGCACCTAGAAAATATAATGACATGCAATATAGCGAACACAAAAAGGCCGCGGTTTTCAGAAATCATTGGAAATGATCACAATCTGCACCCAATGTGGATCCACACCAAAAACAAATCGCTTGTTGCTTGGCCGTTTGTCTTTTTATAAAAAAATTTAAAAAAAACACACACTAACAAGCAAACAAATGGGACCAAAAACTGCAACCTTGGCATGGGAAACTGTGTTGTTATAGTATTTAAGAGAGAATGAAAAAAATCTGTTTTAAAATGATCCGACCGACAGCGAACACGAGCCAACAGCCCGAGTCTCTGATCCTTACCAGTCACAAAACTCATGTGTTCCTCAGTAAGGGCCAGCTCCACTGGTTTGACCTCCACTTCCCGCCTCCCTCTGTCCTCTTGTTTGACTGGAGAGCAGCCATTCATGTGTTCATCTGACAGAGAAAAGAGAAAGAATTACAAACCCATGTTGTTCTCACTTCAACAGTAGCATAATGAGGGCCCCTAAATGTTAACCGAAGCATTGAGAACATTGTAAGTGTACAGACAGTTTATTGAAAAGATAGTTTAGAAAGACAGTAGCTCCCAAGACGGCGGCCGCCTGTTTACGAGAACGCGACTGTCTTTATAATCTCTCTTTTCAATAAACCGTCTGTACACTCAATGTTCTCAATGCTTCGGTTAACATTTAGGGACCCTCATTATGCTACCGTTGAAGTGTGGTGATATTTTGAGCTTTTTTTAGTGGTATAAATAGCGATTTGTTTTTACTTTCCCTGTGCCCCGAATACTAGCGTTGTAAGCTAATCAGCGGTCCGCGCTAGCTTCTTTCAAGCTACAAACACATTGGATTAGCATGAAAACATGTCCCAGAGAGCGACAGAGTGGGTACACATCTGTTATTAACCCCTAGGTTCGTTTTGCACCAGAATGTCCTTTAAGAGACATTGTTAACATTGTTTTGTTTTTTGTCATTTCATGACATTTGTTGTTAATAAAAAAATATAGAACTGTGTCATTTGAAACATATTCTCTACAATACATTTCAACTAGCCCTCTTTAGAAGGAAATGAAGTGTATGCGAGTACCTCTCTCCGACGCTGTGAACCTCTCATCATTGGGGTCATCCTCTCCGTCGGAGTATTGCCGATACCTTTTTGTCCTCCTCTGCTTGCCGTACAGATTCTGCCTTTGCCCTCTTCGGCTGTACCGGTGCCCTTGGGAGCATACCCACTGTGCCCGCTGGCGCCAGCTCTTCCAGTGCTTGGTTAGCCGAAATCCAAGGCCGCCGTGGGATCGCAAGCGCTGCCAGCGCCGGAGCCTCCGCAGAGCCCTGTGCCTGCTGAGGTGGGACCTGAACACGTCCCCGGCTTTGGCCTGGGAGACCGGATGCTCTCCAGGGACATCACCGCCCTCTTCTGCCTTCTGCTGGGGTCCGTGATGTTGGTGGTGTTGGTGGTGTTGCTGTGAATGAGGGTGCTGCGTGGACTGGGAGGGAAATTCTGGGACCTCCCACTCCAACTCTTCCTCGTCTCCATCTTCCACCTCATACTCCTCCTCTTCATCTTCTTCCTCCTCATTGTTATCCCAACCCTTGCCCTCAAACTCTAACTCGTCCTCCCCATCCAGATTGTTTTCTTCGTCCCCATCACCTATTGGCTTGATCATACCCATCCCGTCCTCGTCCTCGTCCTCATCCTCCTCCACATACTCGCCTGTCCACACCTTCTCTTTCTGCCCCAGTCTGAGGTGCATGGGACTGGGTACACTGTGGCCTGACACCGGGACAATGAGGTGGTCTCCAGGGATCCCACCTAAACACAAACAGGAACAGGGATTGACTAACGTCAGCTGTGTTCAATCTCATGCCGTCATCGTGACCCAAAAGCCTTCAGGGTTTCATTTTAACCAAATACTACTGGAGTTCATTCCGCTTGATGCATGTACTGCTGAATGAACAGACTGTTGGGCTTTGACGTCACAGAGTGTGTGAGAGTTCATAAATGATACGCCAACAGCGACTCGTCACCACTGAAGACCTGGAACTAGGAAACGCTTGGCATATCTGCTTGTAAAACGATTTATCAATCATCAAAATAATTGCCTAGGGGTACTTTGGAGCACTGCAGAGGGTACGTGAGATTTTTAAAAATGTTCGATTAAAAAAAAAAAAAAACATTGCGCGGGCAATCTGACAAGTGACACTACAAGTCTGGTAAAACTGTTGCGTCCGTGCTCGTCACACGCACGCTGCAAGAGTTGAATTGTCTCAAACTTTTCCCTACGCAAACGGTGCTCAGTGCAAATCAATGAACAAGAGACTCTTGCTGTTTGCGAGTTCCCTAAACCAGTGGTTCTCACACTTTTTCATATCAAGGACCCCTGAACTGACACAAATTAGACCAGGGACCCCCTTCTGATAAGACTTGTTGCTTTTAGATGTTTTGGGTAACACTTTACTTGAAGGTATCTACATAAGAGTGACATGACACTGTCACGAACACATGAACCCTAACCCTAACTTGTCATGACAAAAACCAAATGACACTTACTAAAAGAAGCATTATGTCATAAACGTTTATGACTTGTTTATAATGTTTATGACACGTTCATGACCGTGTCGTGTCACTCTTATGTAGATACCTTCAAGTAAAGTGTAACCGATGTTTTATTAACAAAAGTGAATGGAACCCATGAGCTAAATAGTCATACAATCTGTCAGTGTTACTTATGGATGAAATTATAGTAAAAATAAATCCATCCATCCATCCATCCATCCATCCATCTTCATCCGCTTATCCGGGGTAAATGATTCCCCTTTTTGTTAGGGTTCCCCTGGAACCCCTTCAAGAACCACTGCCCTAAACTATAAATCAGGACATAGACAGCGGGGCTTCTGCTTGTCAGAGCATCGGCACAAGACTGGATTTATTGATTAACGTCAAGTTTTAACTTAAATAAGGCTATATCATTAAAACTATGCTAAGTTAGCCAAGTCTGTGGTTAGCAAAGACTAGGATTGCCAACATTTGTTATAAATCTGTCATTACGCATATACGATAACGTTATTACTGTCAACTAATGTCATTCAGTTGTCCGGCAGGGATACAGTAGTGCACAGAATCCCCATGGTTACCACACATTGACGGCCTGGCGTTTACTCGCGGGGCGTTCGTCTGCCGGTCTGTTCACACGAGGAGCGCAGTGAGACCCCGCCGAGCCACGCCACTACACAGGCTAAGTGTTGCTTGCCGTCTGAAAAGATCTTAATTCCTGAAATAATAATAATAATAATAATAATGAATTAATTTAGTGAAGGATTCTAAAAGTTTGAAATGTAGCATTCATTTGTTTTTCAGTTGCAATGTTGTCGTTTAGTAAATCAGACAGTGATGGCGCAGGTCTGTACTGTACCTCGTTATACTCGTTATACTTGGTGTTTTATTTCTGCCACAAATGTTTTGAGCTGGTCTGGGGGTATTTAGATGGAAAAAAGCGGGTACATTATTGAAAACAAGTTTGACAACCACTGGACTAAACTATTACATTTCAGTTCAACTTTAGTTACTTCAAAAGTCTGACAGCTAAAACTAATTAGATTTGACAACATATTTGAAAGGATTAAGAATTCAATAAGCAGATTTGATACAGATTTGATCAAATGTTACCCAACACCAACTAACCCACTTGGAAGTGGACTGAAACACATCATTTACATAACCAAATCGCCAGGGGACTATAGTCCAATACAAAAAGTGAGTAAGTGTATTGAACAAATTAACGACTGGGTGTGCCAGAACTTTCTAAAAAATTAAATGAGGAAAAAAAACTGAAGTGGTTGTTTTTGGAGCAAAAGAGGAACAATTAAAAGTGAGCGCTCAAACAAAACAAAGCCGGAAATCTTGGTGTAGTCATGGACTTTTCAATAGCCACATTAAGACAATTACAAAGACAACCTATTATCACTTCAAGAATATATCAAGTGTTAAAGGACTTTTGTCTCAGCAGGATGTGGAAAAACATGTCCATGCTTTAATCTTCAGTAGCAACTGTTTTTTTTTCTTCTTTTAAATCATGTCTGAAGACCTCTCTTTTTGATGCTGCCTTTCTTTAAATAATTGTTAATTTCTTATACTGCACTGTACATTTTACTCTCGTATTTTATCTGTTTTTTTTTATGTTTTTAACGGTTTTTCTTTGATGTTCTATGTAAAGCACTTTGAATTGCCCTGTTGCCTACAATGTGCTATACAAATAAAGCTCCGTTGCCTACAACATAATTCATGATAATACAAGCCTAACTAGGATGTAAACATATTAACCGGGAGTAAAAGGCCTACCTCCTCCTGTGTCGTCTTGCCCCACAGCGGTCAGACCCAGGTCTCCCTGCCAGCGGTTCTGGGCCAGGCTACCGCCACTGTCTCGCATTATCCACGGACAACCCACGACCTGCGCCAGCTCGTCACCTACAAACAACAACAACAGTATGCAGCGGGGGTGTTATAACTACTTACTTTCTATAGAAATGTAGCTTGCTAGTTATCCTGGAGTGAGAGAGAACTTTGAGAATCAAGAGAATCACTTTGAACACAGCGCTCCACTCTCTCTCCACGCTAGTCACATTGGCAATTTATAAGATATAGTTCAAGTTGTTAAATATCATCACATCCCTAATCTGACAAGAACATCATTTCAATTCAGCTGCCATCTTGTAAACTATTATCCAAGTTGCATTCATTTATGGTATGGGTGAGGGAGTTGGGGGCGGGGGGGGAACTAGTAATGTTCTTGCCCCATCTAGGGCTGGGCAATATGTATCGTCAAAACAATATGAAAATGTCTATTGTATATATTTTGTTTCATACCATTTTCATGGGGATGTCGAAAAACCAGCAGCCGGACTTTGTTATGGCAATATTTACGTCATTTGGACATCACTTTATGTTCTGATCTTGCACATGGAAGTGAAGTTGGAGCGAACCATAGAGGCGCCATTTTGCCAACATAGAGTATACAAATATAGGCTTTACTATGTGGTTATTTATACACACTATTTATTAATGGATTGTTGCTAATATGTATTAATAATTAAACATGTTTTTTTATATATATATATATATATATATATATATAGATAGATAGCTCTTGTTATCGAGGTGTGAAACGGCCAACATCGGGATAGAAGAGTCTGGCCATATTGCCCAGCCTGTGATTGATTGAGTCACTCACTCACACTTCCTAAACCTTAAGGGGGAAATATGAACCCTGACATTTCACCTGTTATCCAACAGTGGATTTTATCCACATAATGTATGTATTTTGTAATGTGAAAGAAGCCTGATATCAGCCCAGAATGACAATGTTTACACCAGAAGAGAAAATCAGGCTCAGTGTGTAAAATTAATGAATTCAAGTGGACCGAATAACAACTGTGAGATGGTCAAAGTCCCTTTCAAAATGCAAACCGCTGCTGAGTATTAGGTAGGCTCTAATCTTGCTACCCACTGTGCTAACGTTACACAGTCCAGTATGCAAATCACCTCATTAAAGCATCACTCATGCCTTATGGTGACAGTGCCGCAATTGGTACAACTAGCGGAACACGGCATCACTTTTACATGAAATGTACAACAGGCAGTAACGTTGATGACCTACGACCTTCCAACGTAACTTTGATATTCGTTAATTTACAAAGCCATTGGGTTGCTTTAATGGCAAATAAAAGCCTTCTGGTCTCACTAGCTAATGCTGACATAGATCAAATGTTTAGAAAGCCACAGGCTTGATGCCATTCTCCAGTTTTCATTCGGAATACATGTCCCTGTTCTTTCACAGGCAGAAGAACTGCTCTGTTAACACCGGGACTCTAGTAACCATGTGCATCTGGTCGGAGAGCGGATATGTAATTTAGCATAATAGCTACACAGAGTAGGACAGTCACTAACGTTAACTGAGCAACGGGGCAAATTGGCGTTTATAATAGTGAATAATTTGACGAGAAGCTGCTAGCTATATGATGATAACTATATTATCCGTTGCAGGAAATAGTCCTTACCAAGCAGCTAGCTTGTGCGCGTTGAGCGCTAGCAGCATCGCCGTCATAGTTTCACCACTTAAACCTCAATAAAAGTCGCATTCATTGCAAACCTCGTTATTTCAGTGACTGTGGGTAGCCAAAGTCCCTGCACCATCGTTAATAACGTTCTGAAATAAACAAGAGTTCTTCAACAATCCGTTGTCTATCCGTGCTAACACGTTAGCTGGTTAGCCATGTTGTCGTTAGCTAGCTAGCTAGCTAGGCAGGCACCATGTTAGCTACAGCAAAATAAAACGCCCGGTGCGCTGTATTCGTTAATAGCTAGGTATTGCAATTGTATGCTTACCGTTAGCCTGCAGATTTATATGAATGTGTCCAGCTGCTTCCGACTGAATGTTGGGCGTGTTTAATTTGTATGGGTATCGAACCAAAACAAATGCTAATTGGTGTTAAACCTCATTCAATGAAGTCAGGTGTGGAGCAGTCAGATGTCACCTCCTTGCGAACTTTATTTCTTTTAGGTCTTCCGGTTCAGTGAAAAACGCAAACGCTTAACATAAATGGTAGAATACAGTCAACGACGTACGTGAAATCTACACAAAATAATCTATTTGAATTGAAAAGGTCTGTAAGAAACCGATAGATGCGCTGTGCCGGATCACTGCAGATTTTTCGCTCTCATGTCAACTACAACAAGTCCGTCGCGCAGCAATGGCGTCATAAAGAGTATGTTTGTAAGGGTAGCCTTTCCTTTTTGAACCCTAACATCAGTCTTCTGGAAAACACATTATTTTTGGTGGATTAAATAAACTAAGTGAAATACAATCCGTTATATTTTGAATTTATTTTATTACTTGAGTGATTGAGTCACATTTTGTAAAATCGTTTCTTGATTTCTGTAGCCTAAAGTATATAGCCCAATAGGCTACAATTAAACACTACTATTGTCCCGCATTTCCTGTTATATTGTAATATTTGGATTTGGTGATGAGTTCATGAAAGTTCTAGCAGATAGGTCGAGGAGAGGGAACAAAGATGAGCTTAGTGGCGTTTTTCCATTACATGGTACCTGCTCGACTCGCCTCGACTCTACTCGACTTTCTTGTTTTTCCATTATGAAAAAAAGGACCTGGTACTAGCTAACAGGTACTTTTTTTTTAGTATCACCTCCGTCGAGGTTCCAAGCGAGCTTTCAGTTCAGGGGGGCTAGAGTCATCAGACATTCATCAGACTGGTCCCATCTTCTCCAGTGTTAGGATTAGCTGCTTTTCTCTGCTGGCTGTCACTGGTGATCATATCACTTGTTCATATCATTTGTGATCCATCTGCACGTCTTTTAAAGTATAAAAAGTAAAAGTACTCAATGCAGAAAATTCCTCACATTTTACAAACTGGAAACAATCCAAACAGTTGTGTATTTGATGGTCTAATCATTTCAGCTGGACTTGAAGTTATATTGTTGGGTATTTTGTGTGCAAAAATCTTAATCTGTAAAGTAACTAGTAACTAAAACTGTCAGATTAATGTAGTGGAGTAAAAAGTACAATATTTCTCTCCGAAATGTAGCG
Organism: Sander vitreus; assembly: GCF_031162955.1. NCBI lineage: Eukaryota > Metazoa > Chordata > Actinopteri > Perciformes > Percidae > Sander > Sander vitreus. The sequence continues at coordinate 16,313,130 of NC_135873.1, read as the reverse complement.
GAGGCAAAGTAGAAAGTGGCATGAAAAAGAAAAGACTAGGTCTAATACCATTTTTTTGCTTCCCGATACCGATTCCGATACCTGAACTTGCGTATCGGCCGATACCGAGTACTGATCCAGTGTCATATATTTTATTATGTTTTAAGAGCTACTATCCTATATGTATATATATGTGATATGATTTCTATCTTTGTTGTCAGCCTGGCTCAGGTTAAACTTTATGTGAAACATGAACAAACACAAACAATGAATGCCATAGAACTTTCATTTATTTTCCAGTTTGACAGTCAGTCATAACGGAAAAAGAACATCAATTAAAGTAGATTGATAGATAGATAAATAGCTAGATGCTTTATTCATCCCGAGGGAAATTTTAGAGTAGTAGTAAAGTAGTTTTTCTGCAGGGCTCAATTACGCCGTATCAGATCGGTGCATAAACTCCAGTACTTGCCGATACAGATAGCAGCATTTTAGGCAGTATCGGTATCGGAACATCTCTAGAGAAGACTCAAGTAAAGTACAAGTACCTCAAATTTGTACTTAAGTACAGTGCTTGAGTAAATGTACTTAGTTACATTCCACCACTGCTCCTGAAGCTCTTTGACTTGACTCACTTCGGTTCTCTGCTGGGATCTGAGCTGCTGCCTCCCATCCGAGCTTCTTCTCTCCGTGAGAGGGATCAGCGTAGCGAAGATATGACTGTTTAAAAGCCCTTCTAGGGACAGGCATTAGAAACTAGCAATAGCTATAAATGCCGTGATGCTGTACATTGAAGATTTGTTGCACACATGTCTATGTCGTAGCATCTGTCCCTATTCAAATAAACATGAAATGAAATGTAAATGATCTTCTCCCTGTCCTGCGCTGCTTTATCAGCAGAGCCATTGATGGCCTCCACCTCATGCTGAAGCAGCTTCACATCTCTCTCCCTGTCCTGGAGTCTCTGCTGGATGTTTCTGCCAGCTCTTTCTACTGATGATGTAGTCTATATCGACGTTTCATTTAAGGGATTGTTCAGGTTCCGTCGGATGTCCCTCTTCTTCGGCCGGATGTCCGTCACCTTCCTCTTTCTTTGTGTTGGCGTTCTAAACTCCGGTGGATTTGTGAGGACTATGGTTAACTGCTCCTCAGATCTCTGCAGGGTAAATCCAGACAGCTAGCTAGACTATCTGTCCAATCTGAGTTTTCTGTTGCACGACTAAAACAACCTTTGAACGTACACACATTCCACCAAAACAAGTTCCTTCCCGAGGCTATTTTGCAGAGGCACCATTGCTCTGTCCGGAGCTTAGCGTTGCCCAAGACGTTTGTGGTTGGTTTGAAGAAATGCCAATAAACCAGAGCACATTTTTCTCCCATCTCAGAATGCTGTGTGAATTAGCCAGACCTTCCTCCTCAGCAGCGCTGTGGAGGAAGGTCTGGCAAAGCGAGACTGCTGCTGATGCAGCGTAACATCTTCCTCACCTCATTGTGACGAGAGCAGATGTTCTCATGGAGCCTATGGAGGGCTCCACCAGCTAGGGTTTTTCCAAAGACAGGGGAGGTTGAAGGTGTTTCTTACAGTAAGGCTATTCATGTAGCCTCTTTTAAAACTAAAGAATTAGAAAATGCAGAATTTTCAAAACACCCCCGAGCAGAGCTTGCAGAATAAAAAAAAACAACAACTAATAAACACCATCTCTTTTTTTCCCATCATAATATGTTTTTGTTTGTTTGTTTTGGTGCAAATAACTACTAACTAATGATGACCGACCGACTGACCGACTAACCGATCGACCAACTGACCGACCGACCGACCGACCGACCGACCGTCTACTAACTAACTAACTGACGGACTAACAAACTAATGACCAGGCCCAAACGAAATCTGCAGATTTTTGGTAATCCAGAATGAAATTCTTGTCGGAATTTAGCGGAATGTTTTTTTTGCTTGTAATGTGATCGGCAATATTCATTTAGGATAACAGAAATGTTTTAAATTGTTTAAATTCTGCGGAAAATCAGAGGAGGTGTTGTCGGAATTCAGACTACACAGATTCTGTTTGGGTCTGCTAATGACTAACTAACTAACTAATTAAATGGAGTATCTAATGGAGATAGATACTTGAAAAAGAACAGACCCAGGAGTCCAGAACCATTTTCACAGCCTTTGTCAGCCATTTTTATCAAGGTCTTTAAGTGGGGAATGACCCCAGTGGTCTCCTTGAAAATGATTACAAAAACTGTATGTCAGATAAGATTCAGCTTCAGAGAGCATGCATTTAACTGGCAGACATAAAACAAGCTTTTGCACTCTTAACAATATAAATAAGCAGTAGATAGCACAGCACCAGAGGAGAGCGTAATCACTGTTGATATCTTTTTTCTGACTACGGGGTAATAAAGGAAGGGACCTTGATGACAGAACCAGCATTACAAGTTATCAAAAACGGAGCTGCCACTGGGAGGCGAAAGACTTCAACTTAAACGGGGGTATAGGATCAGAAAAGTTTTTTTTTTTTTAACTTCTTCCTACTCCTTTTTGAACATAGGAATCCTTATTTAAATCATTCACAATAATTCTGAAAGATGTGTTTGCATTTTGTTAGTATTCTGTTGTGTTGGTTTCCTTGCTTGTACTGAAATGTACAGTATATGTTCTTATTTATCTTCTGTTTTTTATTTTAACAAAAGAAGATGTGGCTCACATTCACACATCTGACACACTGTTTTTTCTGTGGAATTGTGTAGAGCAGGTAGAGAGGTTTGAAGTCCTTGGTCCCGGTTCAGTAGGACTACCTGGAGTCAGGGGCGCAACTACCCAGTGTCAGAGGGCTATGCAATCTGTTGCTTACAGTCTTCATCTGTAAGCATCACTAACGTTAAAGTGCAAAATGAAACGAATGTGAGGAGGACTCGGAGCTTGAACTAATAGAACTCCTACCTGAAGACAAGAAAATATGTATTTTTTTTTTTCACCATCGCTTTGGCGCCCCCATGGTGCTGCGCCCCTTTACGCCGCATATAGCCATACCCACTTTTTGCGCCACTGCCTGGAGTCTTCGGCCCCAGTTATTGTATACCTGACTACAATACACATTTGCTATAGGCTCAGTCACAATTGTCAGATTGACAGCACTCTAGCCCAATGGTTTGGGGGGGGGGGGGGGGGGGGGGTGCCACCCCGTGCCCCCCTTCTAGCCGGCCCTTGCTCACATGTAACCCTAATTGCCACCCTAACATGTGAAACCAAAAGCCAAAGTGACTTATTTTTCCTCTATGTTATGCGAGTACGTCATGTTCTACGTCACGTATGTAAATTTGTCACGTGTGTATGTGACCAACCTGCTTATTTGAACCCAAACTATGATATTTTGCTATTAGACACCTAACTGGAAACCAAACGGCAACCATTTCAAAATGGTAAAGGTTCTGTACCTGATATTCAGAACATTAATATAGCAGCAAACAATGATTTGCTCTGTAAAGATACAGTGAAGTAATGGCATCCTGAGCAGAGAACGATCCTGTGGTTGTATTAGGTCATGACATAATCTCTGAAGAGGTAGCGTCTGTATTTGTCCTTCAACATGAGGCCGTATGGGTCGGAGGACCTGCTGTGGTTTGAGCTGCAGCAGGCAGCTGTTTCCCCAATTTAAAAACACCACAGTACACCACCTAGCTGGTGAACATACATTATAGCAGCTCAAAAGAGAGATATTTCCCTTCAACGTTGCCTGGATCCATCTAATTGGTACTAATTCTAAGAAAAGTAGATACAGCATCCAATTAGTACATTTCCAATTAATGAATCACTCAGCAGTAAAAATGTAAAATGTGTCTATGGATAAGCATACCATAAAACACATACGGAGAGTAAAGTGTAAAATACTTTAACATTTATTCATTTGGTAAACGCTTAGAAGGAATTGAGAAGAGACAAGGCAAAGCATACACACTTTATTTGTATGAAGTTCATACTCTTTGATATTGCGAGATTTTAAAAAGCATCTAAAAGAAATGACAGAAACACAGGATAAGTAGGTCAGTGGAGGCTGAAAATGACTCCATTTGGAGGCCAAATCTTGAATTACTCACAACAGATGTTCACATCAATTTCACATTTCATAGTCTGTGATTTGATAAAGCAACAAAAAGCCGACTTTAAAGAAGGAGGAGCGGAGCGGGCGGCTGCTTTAAAAGTTGCTTTCGTCCAAACTTTTCATGATGCCCGCGACCCAGGAGAGATTGGGATCCACGCAGATGTGACGAGACTTTCTTGTAACCAGACTGAAAGACAGAAGGTGGAAATGACATTATAATGGTCGACAACTGAGACAGAGCTAGCAGAACAAGAAGGAAACCAAATAGAACGTAGAACATGGGGACCAAAATCATGATTCGTTATGAGAAATCAATTGTAAAGAGTATGCAATATACTGTATATCTAATATCTGAGCAAATGTTAAAATAAATCTCAGAATGTAACACATCTCAAAACCCAAGCAGAAAAACAGTCGGCTAAATGTTGCATAGTTTCATCCTGGATCACTGCTGAAAAAATAATTTAATTTTTAAAAATGTATTTAAAAATAAATAAAAAATTGCGTCTGCTGATGAGAAAATGAAAACTTAGGGTAATTAGCAGCAGGTCTACACTTTTTTTTACAAAGTAATAGTCACGCTGAGTAATACTCTTTATACTTATTTCAGTCATAGAATTCTAAAAATGAGTAGGGTGAACTTAGTTGTGAGCACTTACATGACTCCGGTCTTGGGGCAGCGGTGATCAGTCATGTAATATGAGCTGATGAGCTTTTTGTTCAGTCTTCTCGGGTAGAGTGTGAAGCAGCAGTCGTCAGGACCCGCCGTATCTGAAGAAGAAAACGTATTATCAGGATATTCGGAGAAGTAACACCCCTGACACACATTAGGTTTGAATTCTAAAATCTTACTGTTGCAGATCACTGAGGAGAGCAATGCAAGTCCCAGGATGCCGAGCAGCAGGATGCGACTGGTTCCCATGATGGCTCGGTTATTCCTTCTGGATGCGGTGCTGGAGAGATCAATACCACAACTGCTCCTTACCTGCAGTAACGGGCTTCTAAACAAAATGAGGTGCGGTTGTTAGGTTTATCAAGATCAAAAATAATAATAAAAAAGGTGTTACTGTTGTGGAGGAGGAGGAGGGGGAGGAGGGGGGCAGTTGTGGTTTTCAAAGCGACTGAAGTTGCCTGCAATCGAAACTTTCCACTCAGCTTTTGAAAAGTTTGAGGTAGAGATCACAGGAAATGCGCTCGTGGTTAGCCCAGAGATGGAGCTCCAAAGGTAAAGACGGGGAAATGCAGCAAAACCAATCGCTACAGTGCAGCCCCTAACTACTCTTTAAGTGTTTCTAGAAAAAATGAAATAAAGAAGCAGAACTAAAGTAGAAAGGGTATCCGGTTTGTTATTGGTCACAGAAACTGACTTCAGGGCTGTAATGATATCTAAATATTGGTTTAAAAAAGATCAAAAAGTTCAACAATTACCGCAGCAGACATCACCGCAAATGCCCCCTAACACTAAAAGCCAGCAGAAAGCGTAACAGCACTGAGGTGTCCCAGGTGGGTGGGGGGTGAAAGTGTACAACATTAGCAGCAGACTCACAGCAGTAGTGAGTGAAATATAGCCTAACTCACGTTTTAAAACCAGAGATTGAAGAAATATGTCGATTCAAGGTTTATTTGTGTGAGGCGGCTTACAACAGCTGCATCGGCATCATCCACGCCGTTTCTTTAAAGCCCAAACACTTCCATAAAGCCAAAAATCGATGCAGCAGAGGCTAATATCTGGACTTTTAGTACCTATTCTAGGTCCACCTTTAAATTCATTGGATCCTATATTTCCCATGATGCAACTGAATGAAAAACAAATCACCCTGCTGACATCATCAGGGTTATTTTCTCAAGCTTTAGAGAGCTCCCTCCAGAGCCACGGAAGCCTTTATACAACCATTTTCACACGCTGACTCCTACTCTCTTTGACCAGTAAGCTTCTGTGTAAAAGTTTCTATAGAAGTCTATGAGGAAAATGACCCTACTTCTCACTTGATATATTATCTCAATAAACATTTTCATAACAAGTTGATGGTCCCAATTGCTAGTTTCAAGTCTTCTTCAACACAGCATGATTTTTACTTTGTAGATTATGGTCCCATATAGAGTAATAGAGTGATGATGGTTAAGGGCGTGGCGTCTGCGTTATCATGGATCCCACGCAACTTCTAGGCAACTCCTGCCCTACGAAGCAGCCTGATTGGTTGGGGTTAGGCATTGGCCTCGAGTGGTTAAGGGTTAGGATAGCCAACTGGTCAGGGGAAAGGACCTGAACAAATCGGGTTCCATTACCTAGCGTAAGCATGGACGATTGACATGTGGCTACCACGGTGTCGTCCGTGTTTTCGCCTAAGAACTTTGACCCTGTCACTCTGTGTTTTCACTTCCTCGCAGTTGATTGTAACATTTTTGCCGCTTGTTAGCATTCACTTCTACTAAAAGACCCTCAAAAGGAGTCGGCTGTTCGTTTTGCATCTTGCTAACCAAGCTAGCTAGCGCTCGTCTAGTTATGGTCACGTCTGGTTTAAAAAAACCAAGATGGCGACGGCCAAAATGTCAAACCTGAGGCTTTAAAATGGGAGTCCACACCATGGCTACTGTTAAACAGGCTATGGGAGGGACCCTGAATTAATGTGTCCACACGCAAAGATGAATATATGTTCGATTACTGAAAATACAAATAAAAAGAGCTTCGTTATTGGAAATATCTAATACAATACTGGAAGAAAATATTAAATGCACAAATATTTTCAAAATTGACAAAGAAAAAACGGTGGAGTGCTCCTTTAAAGACTCTTGTGTTCTCATATTAGTTTGTCTGCTACTTAGAGTTGACCAAAGGAGTTAAATGCATCCTTTTCCATCAAATGTGAACAAAGACACACTGAACTGCTCCTGGTTGAATATGTACAGCTCTTTATTTTAATAAAACCATTATTTATATACAGTTCAAGTGAGACAAAGTTGCATGGCAACCCTCTGCTGTCTCCATGTATGTCCATCAGTCCTCTACAGTACAACAGGTCTCTTAAAGACGAAAAATAACAAGACAATGCAAAAGAAACAAAACCCAAGAAATTCCAGCATATTACACTTTTTATTCATATGTAGTTTGAATTTAGTTTCTGGTGGGATCGTACAGTGATGTGTGTGTTTTGTGAAGGGAAGCAGGTAGTGTTTGTTAGAGCTGGGAGGGCCAATTCAAACACAGACCAGCCTTGAATGTCACAACTAACCAGTAACTAACAGATGTCATTCTGAAAATGCCACTTGACAACACAAACACATGAAAAACACACACACACACACACACACACACTTTAACTTGCACTGTCACTACTTAAGCACAAAACAAAAATCAAAAGGATGACAAACAGGCAACCGGTTTAAACCTGCGGCTGGTGACATAGTGTTGATGCGAGGCACAACTCAAAGGCTTACATGTTATGTGCAAAAAGCTTTATTGCAGAGTCCTGCGGTGTGTCACCACACTGGGGGAGTTGGGGATGGGGGGGGGAGTGCATTGAGAGAGTGATCTGAAAGTGCGCTGCATGGTGCTGAGCTGATGCACACACACACACACACACACACACACACACACTGAAACACACAAAAAGTGCGTCTTTTCAGCAGGCAGCATGAACCGGCCGAGATGATGATGATTTACAGACAACAGGCGCTTCCTGTTTTTAACGTGTTGTACTTCAGCTGTAGTCCAGGCATACAAGACAGCAGTCTAGCTTCAGTGGGGACGAGGGGGAAACACACATCAGCAACATTATAGAGCAGGGCACAGAAGGAAGTAAAGTCCACCAAACAGAAAGTCAGCAGCACAACACACGTGTATAATAACTCCTCACAGACATTAACAGCCGATGAGATTTCTGCACTTAACAACTTTTATTTCATTTGATGAACAAGTCTGTGCAAAATGGGCAACAAAAAACGTTCCTTTGTGGGATCAACAGTAAGATGGTACTTCACTTCTTTTATCCGATTATCAAGAAAAGCTGTGTACTAACGTAACACTGTCTAGCCTTGTCTATCTTAACTCGTCAAAACCTGGCTGGGCAAAAAAAACAAAAAACAACATGTGATGTAAATGCTGGCCCCGCCCACTGCTCAGGATGAGGTGACACATTAGCCACAGCGTGAACAGCAGTGTCACTGACCCAGACCAGCGGTCGCAGAGTTGAAACCGATGAGTTGCGGCCGAGGGCCAGGTGACCACTGACATCCACATCAAGTTGTGGAAATCAGACTCTGCAATCCAAACACCACTTGAGAAACTAAATGTGCCCTCTGTTTTCCTTCCACGGTCAATCTGTGAATCAGTCGCTCTTGCTTGAGACAAAAGGCTGAGGAAAAACGCATTTCCCTAAACGGGTTAAATCACTGATCTGCAAGGCTGCGCGAACCTCTCCGACAGATGCGGTTAAAAGGACACACACGCCACACAAACTACAGGTCGGCCACAGATACATGACAGAAGCCGTGCAGGTCCCGGCAGCTGATTGTCACGTTGCTGAATAGAGCGCCCACTCTCCACTCTACTTGCTTTTTTAATGATTCATGATTTATTGATTACTCTGTGTAGGGCTGCAAGTATGTGTGCAAGTAGTGCATTGCCAGACCTATCTCCGCAGCGAATAAAGTGCTCCTGGTTGTCTGCATTTCTTTAAACCAATCACAATCGCCTTGGGCGGCGCTACGCTCCGGATGCAGAGACGGTGGCTCTGCAAAATAGTCTCGGGAAGGAACTTGTTTCGGCGGAACATTTGCACCCCGCAAAAAGAAAAAAAACGCCACATACAATATTAAATGAAGGGAACTGTTGACACAGTACAGTAACGTGGGACCACAGATGTAAATTAACAAATGAACTAATAAACTAAAACATGAGCTGTTTAGGCTGCAACTAACGCTTACTGGTTTCATTAGCATGTGTGTTCAAATCGAGCGTGTGCTCCGAGCAAGTTTGGGTGGGGTGAGGCTCAGCAACAACCCTTCATTTGACTCGAACGAGCCCCGTTTGTGTCCTTTTGATAAATATTAAATAAATACAACATGTTAAAGATGTCACACTCGCATCAAGAAGCGGAACACGAACCAGCTGAAATGTACCTCATACATTCAGGGCAGCAGGACTCCCTGGTCTGACACCGTGTGGTGCACGCGTGTCTAACAGCAGTTCACCTCATTATTTACTCCAGTTTCATTGACATAAATATACTGTAAAACTCTACAGGCGGCGGGTGACCTCTTTCCAGAACAACGCGGCGCTCTCAGAGACACCCAATATGTCTTCAGCGTGAATGTCATGTGCATTTCAGGTTTTCTTAACTCAAAAGCCCGTTGAAGACGGTGTCACGGAATGATTCAGGAGACAAAACTGGAATACACACAAAATGAAAGAGCACACTGAGGACAGAATCAAACTCAGAGGACAATGAAGGAATGACTAAAGTTTGGAGACAGAAAGACACACTAGCTGAGATTCCGCCTGACATATTTCAAAACCCACATCGGCAGATTCGGACTCCGGAGATGCCTTTTTAAGGACCTGACGAGGTCTTTCCCTGACCAAACCGTTTCGAGATTGGGGATTCACACGTATGGATTTTGTCGTAGAAGGAGCCACATTTAAAAGAGAAGACGAGCAGAACTGTAGCTAGAAAGAGTGCTGACAGCAGAGAATTTCAAATCTAAGTTGAGGATTTGAGTGGTAACTGGTATCTGTGTGTGTGGGAGTGTATGATACATTCTTCAGCCTCTGCCAGCTACACTTTACAGTCCAGTGCTGGGCCTCTGAGCAGAGGCCAGGTGGTGGGAGATAAATAAGGCCTCGTATTCCTTTTCTCACACACACACACACACACACACACACACACACACACACACACACCCCCCTCCCCCCCCCCCGCTCCCTGTCCAGGGTGCTGGTTCCAGTTAAAGCAGTGACACGGCTCTGTGGAAGAGGTTTATCACTGCGGCTAAGACCCGATATGTTCCGTTGAAGTGAAACGTCTTTCTCAGGCCCACGGGGCCGTCCCCGGGGCTGGAGGGTGGGGTGGGGCAGTCTGCTCGAGTCTGGTAATGTGTGATGCTTTTCCTCTGATCTCAGCTCAGCGCTTCAGCACCGGGCTGCCTCGCTCCGGATCTTTCTGTAACGCCTGCAGGACCTGAGCAGACGGAGGGAGGTACGGTTAAAAAGAAGAAAAAGGAAGAACCAGTGGGGTTGGGGAAAAACAGATCCATTCACGTACGTATGTATCGTGATTGGTTTTGCGACGATTTTTAAAAATCTATTCTTTTCCCAGGTAGATATATATATATATAAATCATTTTTAAACCCATGATTCACCTAAATATAAATATATCTATACGGTACCGCTGACGGCGACTACATCATATCTGTTTCCAGCCAAACCAAATCCATGTTATGTTCTTCTTTACAGATGAAATAAATGTCTGACTGACTGATGACTGACTGACATGTGATGTGAATTCTTCTTAGAAAACAATCAGTTTTTAGAAATGTCTCATGATATATTGTCTCTAGAAATGTATTATAACTGAGAAAATCGCAATACTGCTATCGAATCTCTATTCTTCTGGAATCGCAATAATTACAAATCGAAATAGAAATCCAATCGGCACCCATGTATCGTGAAAGAATCGAATCGGGACAAAAATCATATCGTCCCAGCCCTAGTACCAAACCAAAGAAACGCGGAAGCGGTAACACCCTACCTGCGCCCACTTCCTGTTGCGGCTGGTCATGTGGATGGCGGCGATGTGCTGGAAGAGCTGCTCGGCGGGGATGAGCTCGGGCAGGCGGGTGAGGAACTGAGCCATGTGGATGAAGTCCATGGTGGTCAGGACGTCCTGGTAGAGGCGCAGCAGGCCCAGGCCCGTGCGGAACAGGAACTCCTCGTTGTCTCTGCAGAACACGTCCCACACCCGGCACGCCAGGTCCAACGGCAGAGACTTGCTGTACAGGGTGAAGATCCTGGACACGGGACAGGGGCATGAAAAAGACGATACAGTCACTCAGTACAAACCGATGAAAAAACACGTACATACACATCTGAATACATTTGCAACTGCATCAATACACGTTAGTAAGCATTTCAAAAGCTTTTTTCCACAGCGGTGGAAGAAGTATTCAGATCCTTTACTTAAGTAAAAGTACTAATACCACACTGTAAAAAAAAGTCCTGCATTAAAAAATTTTGCTTAAGTAAAAGTATGCAAGTATGATCAGGAAAATGTACTTAAGAGTATTAGAAGTAAAAGTACTCAATGCAGAAAAATCCTCTCATTTTAGAAAGTGTAAAGGATCCAAACAGTTGTGTGTTTAATGGTCTAATCATCTCAGCTGGACTTGTAGGTCGTTATATTGTTGGCTAGTTTACTTTAGAATAAAACATCCTTGTTTATAAACTACATGTGCAAAAATCTTAATGTGTAAAGTAACTAAAGCTGTCAGATGAATGTAGTGGAGTAAAAAGTACAATATTTCTCTCTGAAATGTAGCGGAGTAGAAGGAGAAAGTGGCGTGAAAAGAAAAGACCCAAGTAAAGTACAAGTACCTCAACATTTGTACTTAAGTGCAGTACTGGAGTAAATGTACTTAGTTACATTCCACCATTGCTTCTCAAGCATGGCATTACGTTTTAGTCTGTAGCTTCTTTGTCCTGTGCGCCAGTGAGAGGTTCATGTACCGGAGGAATCCGGCAGATAGAAGTCAAACGACACATGCCATCAAAACGAAACAGAAACTCACCAGTCGATTAAATAAATATCGGGGGTCAAGTTGTTTTTCTGGAAATGTGCAAAGAGCTTTGGTAGGTTTTCTTCAAAGAACACTTCAAATGCAGCAAAGTAAGTCAACATCTGCGGAGAGAGGAGAAGGTGGTCTTACAGGGTGACACACACACACACACACACACACACACACACACACACACACACACACACAGAGAAACCACAGGATTGGGTTCAAGAAGCAAGGCAGCGAGCCGTCTGTGGGAGAGGACCAGTGATTTCTGTGGTGTCGACGTGTCAGAGATCTGTGTGTGGAAGGTTTTCATTAAATCTGCGCTCACACACCCACTTACACCTACACCTTAATGAGCTATTGTTGCATATGTTCCTATGTATCATTCCAATATGCATCTTGCACAGTACTTTGCACTATTACTTTTTGCACTTTACATCCCACTCCATGTGTACTTATCTTGATATTATGTCTATTTGTATTTTTTTATATTATGTTGATATGTGCCTATATGTATATTGTTGTCTCTATTGTACAGTATGTGTATATTACTATTTGTCTATGTTTACTACTACAGGTCTATTTGTTGTATAGAGAGTTAACACCTACCAAAGTCAAATTCCTTGTGTATGTAAGTATACTTGGCCAATAAATTGGATTCTGATTCTGTATTCCCTAAATAAAGAAGGTATCGAGGTATCTCTGTGTGTGTGTGTGTGTGTGTGTGTGTGTGTGTGTGTGTGTGTACTGACAAGGCTGTGGTCGACTCTGAAGAAGGCCATCTGACAGGGCTTGTTGAGCAGGTTGGCAAAAGCTATGAAGGCATCAGCTGTGTCCAGGTTCAGGATCAACACTGCTGCGATGAATGACATTCCCTGCACCTAAACACAGAAACAGAAACAAACGGTGGTCTTACTGTGGGCTTGTTTGTATGAAAGTGTTATTATGAAGCGTACACCTTGACATTTTTTGAAAGCGAGGGCAGAGAAGGGACACTGGCGGTAAGTTCACACCCGCTAAAGCTGAATTTTGCCCTGCGCCCTCATTTTCACGGTTGATCAATTTAATGCACTATTTGATCTAATCCAAAATTGCTATTTACAATCAGAAATGGTTGAGCTTAGGTCTGGATATTCAAGACGGAAAGAGAGATGAAGTCCTGACGCAGACAGATGCAGAGAACAAAAACCTGTGTGTGTGTGTGTGTGTGTGTGTGTGTGTGTGTGTGTGTGTGTGTGTGTGTGTGTGTGTGTGTGTGCCAGAGAGAGAGATGGGTTGGGGTCAGTGCAGGAAGTCACAGTCATTTCTACCTATGCATACACAGCGTGGGACTGCAGTGAGGAGCAGCGAGCGGGGCAAACCGCAGCCTCTGCTCTGTGAGCACCAAGTGGCTTTAAAGAATTAGACTATAGTTCAAACACGGGTGTAATGTCAGAGCATGGCATCAAAGAACATCCAACACGCATTTCATGCTACTGGCTTTTGAGAGTTTCATGCTGGACACTGATGATGTGGAAATTCAGAGAAATTGACTACAACCATCACCATGAATCTGTCACTGACCAAATGTTACACACTCCTCTAGTTCAGTCATGGCCATGTGATTTGTTACTATTAACGGCAATTAAAAAGGAATACCTGACAATATCTAATTTAAAACAGAATGAAGAACATAAATACTGACAGAGATTGAATAATGAATTTATATACATAAACATCTATATATCTATATATATATATATATATATATATATATATATATATATATATATATATATATGTTTCTCTGTCCTGTTCTTCACATCAGTGAGGATTTCTTCTCTTGTTTCAACGAAGTGAATACATGACGAAGTGACTGGAAATATCCATCACCTCTACTCAACGTCCCGGCTGTTGTCCGGTCTTTGAGACACAGCTGTTACGCGGTTCACAATACACGGTCAGTTAGCGTAGTTAACGCTACACACAGTGAAATTACGTGTCCTGTTTTTATTTCACGCACACTATCTGCTGGAGTGAGTGAAGCTATGGGCTGAGCTCGGTTATCTCAGCTCAGTTTGTTTGTATGGTGAAGGGTATGTGATGATGTGGGGGGGGGGGGGGCTATTTTAATTCCAAAGGCCAAGGGAACTTTATCAGGATGCATAGTATCCTGGATCCATGAAATAACTGGCCTTTAGAAATAAAAGTCTGCCTGTCTCTATGGGAATTTAACATAGGGGTGTACTTACTATATACACTGTATACTGTATTTTAAGGAAGAACATTATTCATTCACAAAGAAATTGGTGTCCTTAAAGGTTGGATTTTTTCCTCATTTTTTTAATTAAGGCATTAAGATCAATTTCCAAAAGATGATTTTTGTATTCCTCTTTTTAGTCAACTTAAGCATGGGTGTATTCACTTAGCACTGTATGTTTATACACTTGTGAGGCTAAGCAACTGTTAAAAGGTACAGTAGACAAAGTGGCTATAAAAAGATAAAGTACTAAATGTGCTTATGTATCGCAGCAGGAGGTTATGTTTTGTGTGTGGGACTTACGTAGCCAACGTCTGGCCGGTAACAAGTGTATGCTCCCAGAATGCTGTGCAGCACATCATGATATGGCCCGCCCTGGTGATAGACAAAGAAATCATGAAGTCCGTGGAACACACACACACACACACACACACACACACACACACACACACATTGTACAATTCACACGTACAGTAGGTATGGCTGAGCTTCTCTCACTGACCTGCTGGAAGATACACAGTTGGGGGAAGGTTCTTGAAATGTCCAGCTTGATCAGCTCCAGGCTCGACTCCCGGTTTGACGATCCAGCATCTGGAAGACATCGCAAAACATTAAGAAACCCAAAAGGAAATCAGTAACTTGTTCAGCTAAGATGACTGCAGTCACATCGCTTTGGGAGTCAATATGGCCAACATTATAGAAACAAGGCCTGAAGATTTTCCATTCTGCCCGTACCTTCCGCTTCAGTCTCTAAGGAAGGTGCTGGCGTGGTGCTCCACTTCTCTTTTGCCCGGGCCAGACAGATGCTATACAGCTCTGCAGGGACACATCACAGCAGCACAGCACAATCAATGTGAGAGAACACTGAGTGGAGAACATGATGACTGGACCGAAACCAGTTCAGGTGATAATAAGAAGGATTCATCTCTTCACGTTCCTCTCCAGCGGTAACACTGAACTGATTACAGTAAGGAGATCTCCCTCCATTCTCAGGAGACATTTATTTTGTTGCAGTTCACTGAACCTCCCGGCCTGGGCTTTGATCTGTGGCTTCCCTCTAGTGATGAGATGCTAGATCGATATGGTGAGCTTTCTGAGACATGACATGGAGCTCTGCACCGGTGGCCCTGACCTGACAGTACACAGCACCGGCAGATTCATAGAATAACTGCAGAAAATGGCAACCACAGGCCATGCTTAACAGACTTGCAATGAGCAAGATGAGAACAGCAGTCTAATGTAAAGATATATATTTACACACATGTGATTAAGCAGTACTTTTATTAGGATATGATTCCAATCTTTTACGATTCTGAATTGATTCACAGATCAATCGTTTTATGTTGATGGAACAGAAAAAAAGGAAAAGATTTTCTCACTCATAGTATTATTCTTTGTCTTACTTCCATTTCGGGGATAATCTGGCTCTAAGTTTTGGAGCTACAGTTCCTATAATTAAAAAGCCAACATTTACATATTGGCAAAGTGGCACCATTGAAATCATGCTGAAACAGTTATTAGCAGTTCCTGTTTACAATATATCCAAGACAGACAAGTCTCACTGACTTACTTTGATACTGAAGAAAACTTAAAAACACGATGACTTTCAGGCAAGTTCTGGAGTAACAGTACGTTTACTTGCAATGGAAATCAGAGACAATAGAGGTGACATCCTCAGGAAGTACGAGTCACACTGAATCTAAAAAATATGTCTATCATGTCCCTGTGTTTAGAATTCATCCCTAACTCGTTACAGTTCTGTCCCAAAAGGTAGTAGTAATAATCCCCACCACCGAGCAGTCGTATCCAAGAGTTTAGCTTTTCATTTGCATTAGAAGTAGTAGAGGTAGTAGTAGGCTGGCAGTAGTGTAGCAGTAATGGAAGTACTAGCAGTAATAACCACAGTACCACTACAAGTAGCAGACCTAGCAACAGTAGAGATGCTAGTATAAGCATTAGCAGCAGTAATGGAATACCGTCACTGAGCTGCTACTTATGAAAAGACGGACATCTTTGAAGGTGACTGAGCTGTGTGTGTGTGTGTGTGTGTGTGTGTGTGTGTGTGTATGTGTGTATGTGTGTGTGCAGATCGATAATGCACAGGACTGTGCTCCATTTAAAAAGGCTGAGTAGGACAAAGCGGAGTGGACGAGCTCAGCATTCAGCGAGCGCTTATCTCCAAGCAGCCTGTGGGAGAATGAATTTGCAGTGTGTGTGTGTGTGTGTGTGTGTGTGTGTGTGTGTGTGCGCATGTAATCTCCATCCAGAACTCATTGAAATGCTGCTTGTTCCCTCTTGTACTGGGGGAATCATTGGACCATGCTCCTTCTTAATGGAGACACTCTCCCTTCCTATTCTACCTATCTCACTGCCACTTATTCAGTTAACACTGATACAAAGTGCTACACCCATGTGTGTGGGTGTGTGTGTGTATACATACTGGTGTGTTTTTAAGTGATGAACATAGAGCAGTCAGGTAACCGTGCAGATCAGGACATGACAGTCACTCACAGGTTAAGAACAGTTATGGCAGTAATGAGCCATCAATAACACACTCTGAGAGTACCGTGTGTGATGTTAAGCTCGTTGCCCACAGCCAGGCTCCACACTTTGCCTCTCACACTGGGGGGGATGCCCTGCCACCAGAGGTCTCTCACTCGTCGAGATGTACACCTGGAGGAAAGTGAAATGTGGGTTACATGTTGAAAGGACACCAGGGGGCTGCTTAATAATTGGGTTCCATAGAGGAAACCATCATTTACTGAGCAGAGTCACAAGGTGGCAGTCATTTCTTCCACTACTCTCGTCACTGATTCTACATAAAGGCTACATACACACTACTACGTTTTCATTTTTAAACAAAAATTATCTCCGTCCACACAGGAGTTTTAGCTCCAGTAGCGAAACTAATCTCCGTCCATATTAACACGTCTGACAACGCATACTGTATCACATGACCACTGGGCATGTGCGTGTCGGTGTAAACAGGAAGCAGATTGTCTGACGTTACTCTGCGGTTGAAAATCAAGGATGTACAAGTTAAAAAAAAAAATACAGAAAATAATTTGGAGAAAGAACAACAGTGGTGAAACTTAAGAGCAGGGATTTATTGGTTTGGAGCGGTGACGAGGTGGAACCGTTACTGAAAGGCACGTAAGCCTACCTAACCGTTTCCAAAGGTCTCCGTTTGTGCCCGTCCAGACTACAACAGCAACTCCAGAGTTTTCAATCCAAAACGGGAGGAGCAGTGTTGCCAAATGTCTCTGGTTTAGGGGCTCGGAAATGTCACGTCTTTTACTCCTCGTTTACGTAGTAAGTACTAAACTTTTTCTCTTTTTTTTATTATTATTTTTTGGGCTTTTCCACCTTTATTTGATAGGACAGTTAGGTGAGAAAGAGGTGAGAGAGGGGGAAGACATGCAGGAAATCGTCACAAGTCGGATTCAAACCCTGGACCACTGCGTCGAGGCATAAACCCCTCAGTATATGTGCGCCTGCTCTACCCACTGTCCCAACCCGGCCACAATAAGTACTAATCTTAGTCCAAGGTATTACACATGTACCGTAGGAGTGGTGATACTTGTATAATTGCAATAATACATGGCTGTATGACAGAGGCACTGACATTGATATTAATTCAAATCAACATGCAGCTATGATTATGTGCCAGTTGAGCTCGTAAAACCGGTTGTGTTTTGTTAATCTCATAACGAATCGCTATGTTTGCACATGATGTCTTTTCATGCAGTGCTCGTCTACAGCAGCCGTCCAGTATATGCTCCCGATGTGCTGCTGGCCGTGACATCACAATGAATGCCAAAATGACCACGTTATGTTATGATGCGCTGTTAAGAAGACAATTAGTGTTCCCCATGGCGGCCTTAAGCTCCTAATATCTTGGTCATCATTTTGCAGATGACTTAATGGATGACTGAGATATGAATAAATGTTATGCTCAGGGCAACGCACTTGAACATTCATTTCATATATCAAACTGTGCGCTTGGCCATTCAGTGCTAACTGTATGCCAACATATATTTTTAAAAAGTAGGTTTAAAAAAAAGAAAAAGAAAAAAGAACGTATGTTAAGATGTACAGGCACTTAAAATGGTGCTATCAGGGTGATAACAGCCTCATACGTTTGCCAAGATTTTTTTAGTGCTAGTCATACATTTATCAATATCAGGCATTAGTGTATAAATTCCTGCCAATGTACCAGGCAGTGATGGGGTATTATTAACACAAAGCTGCACATGCTACACGCCACAGTTTTTGCAAGGGGTAATTGACAACTGTGATGATTTAAGTTAGATGTCTTAGTGGAAAAGACCAGGTCCAGTATATAAAAAAAAACAAAAAAAAAAACTGCAAGCCAAAACAGTTGAGAATCTTTTTTGCCAAACAATTACAGACTTCTCTGATCCATTCGTTGTTTTGAAAATCACGTTACAATTACAAAGCTTCCAGAGAAAAATACTTGGAACATTAGTATTTCTTTCATTCTAAACTCGGTCGTTTGTACTCACGTTGTACTCCAGTTAGGTAAGATCTCTTGGTTCCAGATCTGGGCGGCTGTGCCGATGCTTTCCTCAAGCTTACACCGATCCTCCAGCTGCTTCTTTCTCTTCTGAGCCTCCTTCAACTCTACAGACAGAAGTGTGGAGAGAGGTGGTCACGTACAAAATAGAGGGAAGGTGAATAGAAGATGTGGAAAGCAGGCTGAAGACTGACGTACAGTAAGTCGTTTTCACATATAAACTCCGGTCAATGCCAGTAGAATTAGGTCCCGACATAGTCCGCAGTTTCCCTTTGACACATGTAGCGGAGATTGTCTGTGTCAGACGCGTTCTCACCTACTGGAAATAGGTCGCTGTGAATTCTCACACTTTGGGCATAATCGGAGAACACACAACTTTTAACCAGGGAGCTGGCAGGGTAACGACCTGGGTTTGATGTCCGATCCAACTGATTCTGACATTTGCGTTCCCACATACAGCTCTGCCGGGTAATGTCCAAATCATTTTAGGTTTGCAGTGCATGTGTGTAAGGGACTTCAGATTCAGAGTCGGTTCAGTCCTGTGCTAGTGTGCCAAGTCTCAGAGGCTCTGGAACAAGACTACTTTGTCGAATGACCTCACCTCTCTTCTTGGCCTGGGCCACCATCTCTTCATACTGCTGTCTGTGTTTCTGTGCCTCCTCGGCTGGCTTGGCAGGCAGATTGCTGTAACACACATACATCAACGCAAGGAAATGGATTAGCGACTATGTGTTCTAAGAGCTTTGCCTGCATTATTCATGTTGAGCAAGCTCGTGTGGTCTAACAATCCTCAAGGTCCATTTGTAGCTTTCATTCATATCGCATCCCTAATGTGCTCAGAACATAATACACATTCTAAGAACACTGGGCTATTTGTGCTGATGAAGACCATGTCACATGAGTGAAAGCTCCAGAACAGCTACTAGAAAACACAGAACTTTGTCAAATGGAAATACTAGTTTGAAAAAAATATGTTTAACTCAAGGGCATTTGCTAACTTCTCCTGGATGTGGTTGAAAGCTGCAGAAAAAGTTAGTAAGAGAGACTTCGCCTTTGTCATTTTATAACAAGATCATTCTCTGAATTTAGGTGACAGAAAGGCATTTTAGTACTTGTTTATTTACTGCAAATATGTTCTACTTTTACTCTTCTTACAGTTGTATTGGGTCAGTAGAGGTTCATGTGATTCTAGAGTGTTTTCTACTTCAGCATGCTAAATCTCAGTGTGGAATACTTGTGTCATGTATGAATGACACATGATTCCAGTGCTCGTTCTTTCCAAAGCTAATTACACCAAAATTAACTACTCTTCTTCTATTCCACAAGTACAGATACATGGTGCACCCTAATTTGACTAAGCCAGTAACACTGACACTTTTAAATATCAAGTATGTGCACTTTTCTAGATTTTTTTTTTTTTACCAGTAGGGGGTGACAGTAAAGAAGGAAAAGAGGTGGGAGGTTGCATGCAGCGACTGGAAACACAGTTTTGCCAGTCATGGTGAATACACTTCCTTGTGTTAAACACAGGAAATCAGGCTTTATTACACTTTTGTTTTCATTCACCATGTTCTCAGAACAGAGGTGCTAATCTTGTCCGGCATATGTCTGTCAGTCTGTATGCAAACGACAAAACGAAAAAATTGCTAAAATAAATAAAATGCAGGGTAATGGAGCCAGTCTGAGGAGGGCCATTAAACTTTCAGCAGCACTTCTCTTTCACCGCCTGTGATACAAACAGGGACACAGGGAGAGCTGGAACAATACTGAACGGAGTCTAATGACAGAGGAAGGAGGACTGAAAAAGAAGGAATGAGGGGAAGATGAAGATAGGAAGACAACAGACTTGCTTTATTGTCTGATAAGTAAACTCCACTGGCAGTGAGAGAGAACGAAAAATGTGGGATAGTCTAATATGCCGAAGACTGAAGACAGTGTGTGTGTGTGTGTGTGTGTGTGTGTGTGTTTACATACGCAGGCCTGTCCTCCAGTATAAGTGCGGTGGTGGAGAGGGGCTCAAAGTCCAGGTTCTTCCTCACACTGTGCCTGGGAGACGTCGGGTTGCCAGGTCCAGCTCTGCCACTCTTTGTTTCATATTCCTGGCAACACAAATGCACATTCCGACACAGAAACTAGTTTTAATTACAACAGCGGTTCCAGGGAAACCCAAGTTCTTTTGCTTTTCATGAGAGTTCTGTAACATTTAAACACTCACACAAAAGGGAGAATTGGCGGATTAGTTGCTCTATTTTCAACATGAAAGTATGAATGCGGCTCCAAAGAAAAGTGCCACAGCTGACCACAAATCTAATACGACACAGGTACGACACAGACTGCTAGGCTTTAATTGGTGGGAAGAGGAAAATAAAAGAGTTGAAAAATAACGAGACAGGACTTTATGTGTACATTAAGTCACCCTGAGGAATGTCTTGACAACCATGTGACAATGCTCTTTTGGTCTCAGAGCATTTGTCAGCTGGAGTCTAATGAGTGTGTGGTTTCTGCTCCACCACTGGGAGTATGATACAGGCCTATAGAAAGAGAAGGCCATGTGACTCTCAGTCTGTTACAGCCAAAGTTTACCACAAGGCCAACTATCAGCTGACTTACAAGTGATGTGTGTGGTAGCAGCTCTGAGCTTAAATCCAGAATTAGGGAGCTGATAGAACACAAATAGTTCAGGGAAGTCCTTTGGAGGAAACTGTTGGAAGATACTACGTTGTCTAACTAGTTCATTAGGAAGCTACTGTAAATAGGGCAAGTGCAATATGAGCACACACACACGCACACACCCCACTGTGCGTCCAAAATGGCCTCCAGTGTGCGCTGGGCTGGTTAATAATGCAGGCTGAGGCTGGCAAGCAATCAGCTTAACACAGTGCTGCCCCAGGGACGTTCACATTGATCAGCACAGGCCACAATACAGACAGGAAAATCTATTCCTGCAATAGGAGTGTGTGCACGTGCGACTGTTTGTGTCGCAGCTCATGTTATTAATCTGTCTTTGTGTTCCTATCCATTGTGCCAGAGCCTGGGGGACAAATAAACAGTAATTGAATCAGATTCTGGAGGGCAAAGTAAGAGGAGAAACAAAAAAAAGATGTAAAGCTACCATCAATAACTAATAACCATAACCTTTACTCAGAGAGTCAACCAGAAAGCTAAGTTCTTTACAAGACTAATAGAAATGCCAAAAAGCAGTAACAAAAGTCTGCAGCCATGCTGTACTTGCGCACCCACGGTGCTTTGAGCTAAATGTTAACGTTAGTGTGCTAACATGCTCACAATGATAATGCTAACGTTCTGATGTTGAGCAGGTATCTGAATAGTCTGACATGTAGAACATACACTTATTTTCTTTCTGGCTGAGACTTGGTACATTAAAAGTCCAAACTCCGTAAAGCTAAGAGACAATTAGCTTAGCTTAGTATAAAAACTGCAAGAAAGGGAAAAACGGCTAGCCTGGCTGACTCTGTCCCAAAGGAAGAAAAACACCACCTTAAGCTTTTAATTAACATGGTATATTGAAGTTTGTACAAAAAAATCTAAAGTTTAAAAACGACAAGTTGTGGCTTTATGGTGGGCATGTGCAGGACATTCTTTGTATCTAACGGACACAGATCTGAGAGTGGCATTGAACTTCTCATCCAACTATCAAAGAAGCATAAAAAAAAGAGTGAATAAAATAGCTGAAAAACTTAAAAAAGCAAAGAAGAATGCAGAGAATCAAGCTTTAAAGGGGGGAGTCAACACAAAGTAGCAGTCACCAGTATTTACTTCTCTTATCAATGACTTGTCAGAATAAAAGGTGGCCACATTTTAAAGTAATAGCAGGGCATTATCTTATTTGCACACAGCAGGGAAGCTACTCAGGTCCAAATAAGCTGAAAGAAAAGACATAAGAAGGCCAGAGCTAGACTACTGAAAAAGCCTTTTAGTAGAATGCCTAAAACATCTCTATAGGATTGGGTATTAAGGGAGAGCAGTTGACTGTGACTGTTGACACAGAAGACCGAAACAAATGAGGGCAATGATGGAGGAAGAGTGAGCCTGGAAGTTAGGAGTGCTTAGTTAGAGGTGATTCATGGGTAACTGCACTCAGCATTGGGATGAGAGGGGAGCGCTACACACAGGATGAGTCAGCATTCTCATGTGTGTGTGTCCATATTCTCACTTTTTCAACTGCTCTATACTTCCCTCAATCCCATAGAAGCGTTGTGATTTATTGACTACTTGTGATGCCAGTAGTTTAACTACTGTAGCTGGCAAGCTAACCTCCATCAAGCTAGCGAGCTGGGAACATGCTAGCACTAGTCAGTCACAATAGCCCTCTAGCTAGCTTGTTAATGGTCAGCATGAAAGCTAACATGTTGTTCACTATCAGGACACTAAGCCTGCACTGTTTATCAAGAGAGGAGAGGAGGTAATGATATAATAATAATAATAATAATAATAATAATAATAATAATAAGAATTGATAGTTGATAGTTTTGCTCGACATTTAAACACTTATTTTTGTAGT
This sequence comes from Sander vitreus, assembly GCF_031162955.1. NCBI lineage: Eukaryota > Metazoa > Chordata > Actinopteri > Perciformes > Percidae > Sander > Sander vitreus. Next base: position 16,289,973 of record NC_135873.1, on the reverse strand, counting down.
TTTGTCCATCATTTGTATCAGTTTTAGTGAAGTTGGGCTCATACAGGTAGTCAACAAATCCCCAGTTTAACCAGATGATCTAAACCTTTTCATTTATAGGTGAAGCAAAAAATACAGATTCAGAAAACAAGATTTCCCTCATGTATATGACTGGTCAGGTTTGCCTTTAGTCAGTATTGCTTTGTGCTTTAATGAACAGGTAACATGGACGTACTGCTGCTTGGTGTGTACCCGAAGGAACAACTGCAGGTCGATGAAAAGGGTTAGCCAGAGTTTTGGACCCTGAGAATACATGGAGGCTGCAGAAAGAGGGAGAGGGAGGGGGAGGAAAATAAGAGTGAGGTAGATTGGGAGGGAAGGAGCAATTTGGCTCTGTGCAGCAGCAATGCAGGTGCTACCAACAAGGTGAAACACAAGACAGGATGCGTGTGAAGCTGTCCTGAGAGGCGTGTATGGAAGGGAAGGTATGTACGTGTGAATGTGACATGAGAAAACATACGGTGCAAATAGTGAAGTGAGTGGTGTAAAAGTATTATGCGAGTGTGACAACCTACCTATAATGATTAGGTAAAATAAGAACTAATGGAATAATAATTGAATGATGGTACTACAGCAAACTCCGGTAAGGGCTAACCACATTACTGTACATTCCTCTAGCTCTCAACAACTAGTCCTACTGGGGAATCAGTACTTAAGATGACAAGTTTATCACACAGTTTCCTCTGGAGCCACAAACGCAAAAGGCTTTATACTGTACACCTTTTTCCACTACGCATTAGTACTTCCCAAGACCTGTAAACAGACTTTAATGTGTAATATCGGTGGAATTCTCCCTTTAATTTAGCAGTGGACAGATCAACTCGACAGAATGAATGCATGCATATATTCTGCAAAACAGTTCACACAGAAAGTGAAGCTCCCTCAGCTCATTGTTAACTTTCCCAAAAACTTGTATTATGTTCTATATTTTTCCAACCATGGTAAGAAACTCCTATCCCCTCACTTCTAGGGTGGAACTTAACTCTCTCTGTATATGGGATAGTAGCTTTTAGCTGCTGGAATAGCAACTGTATCCTATAACCTGCCGCCAGGGCAACCAGCTCTGTCACGCTGGCTTTCAGTTAGGGCTGGTAGATTATGGGAAAAAAAAAAAAAAATCATAATCATGATTCTTTTGGTCAATATTGAAATCATGATTATTGAACACGATTAGTCATTGAGTTTTAAAAAGGTGTTGCAATTACTGAATAAAAAAAAACACACCTTGAACTGTGAAGTTTTCCTACATACTTTGCCCATTTCAACTTTTTTTCCTCATTCAGAACACAAGACAAAATAAGAGTTTACTAGCAAAACGTAATGTGCAAAAATAATTTTTCTCGATTACTCTGTTTCTGTGATCGTTGGGAGCCAAAATCATAAGCACGATTCAACATTTGATCAATTGCACAGCCCTACTTTCAGTTGCCCTCCAATTTCCTGGTAGTGGTGTGAAGAGCTCTCTGCATCCCTGGCTGCACTGGCTGGCTTCTAATGGCCTTTATGCTTTAAAACTATAGACGCTAGGAAGCAGCACTCTGAAGATGATGTTGAGTTGTTGTGGTTTCACTACATGCCAAACACACAGCTTTAAACTGGAAACTGCTTGAGGCAGATTCGGACTGGTTGACTTGTGAATGTGGGTCATTGCAGGAGTCACATTGTGGGATTTTACTCCTAAACTTCTGACACCATCACATTTTAGAAACAATCAACCACAACATCCTTTAATTTTGCTTTACACATATCATTTGAGAAATGAACTTAATAATCAACAAAATCCACTTAATATAGAGACTGTGCAAATGTCTTGATGTCTTTAGTCACACCGTTATATGTGGTTATTCATAGTAACAGAAAACTGCAAATGACGAGAGCCGATACAATATTTTAGGTAATATATACATGTATTGAAACACTGATTTCATTTGTAGTATTCTTGGCACACAGCAGCCGACACACGGACCGCTGAATGATAATGTAGTTACCACAGGGGAGCTGGGGGGGGGGGGTCGGTTGGTAAGGCTGCAATGATCTGGTAGCTTTGTTGAGACACATTGAAGAAAAAGTACAATATCCAGACAAACCGATGGAATCACGAGCACTGGCACCAAACGCTCAGATACAATCCAGTGCTTTTTTTATGCAAGCATGTTTTACTGGAAAAGCGGAAATAAACAGTCCCACTGATTCAGCTGTCAAATGAGCTGAGAGCAACATAAAGCTGGAGTCAAATTCCGTGCATGCGTTCGCACTTACTTGGCCATTAAAGCAGATTCTGATTCTGTGTCTCTTTAACTGCATCAGTGACAACAGCGGGAGGATATCCCTCGACATGCTCCATAAAGCCAAAATAAAAAGACGGCGCCGTCACACCACTGCACGTGCTTTTGTTGTACTAAGTTGAAGGCTTTATGTCGAGTTACATACAATGAAGATGGGTCCCCCCCTGGGCAGACATTCAGTCCATCAACACATTCTGGAAACTAATACATTTTCATCTTTCTAGAGACATCCTGACAGTCAGCCCGCGTCCCACTACGAAACACAGAGCTCGACAAGCTGAAAGAGGCTATTATGTGAAACCCGAGCCATTCTCCTCCTCTGCTGCGTCTCTTTCACGCTCTGACTACCAATGCCCTCTGGTTCTGCCAGATAAGGAGAGAGACAGTGGGTCACCGAGCTCACCCGCTTGTCCTCGCAGTGCAAATGCTCACTCACCATGAACGCTGCTGTTCCTTACAGGTGGCCAGTCCTCCGGTGGGGGTTTGTTTCCAAAACCTTAGCCTAGCGTCATTGCCGCTCCTGGGGGAATCACTCCTGGCAACAAGACACCCAGGAGCGAGAAGACAAGGAGGAGCAGATCAAAAAGGAGGGCAGAGGGACAGTCAAGCTGCCAACGGAGGGACACACCCCGCATTGGAAACGATGCAGCAGCAGCATGATACCCCTCTTTTTTTCCTCCCCCGCTCTCTCTCTCTCTCTCTCTCTGAGCAGTGACGCTACACTGTACGGCTCTGCATCAGGTCTGTTGCTGCTGCTGTGCGTGTGTGTCAGCAAATCAGCACCGCCGTATGTTATTAGTCACCATCGCTGCACTGAAAGGAGCTCTGCGCTCTGCTGTGCCCTGGCAGCCGTTCTAATCAATCCCGGAGTAATGGATCAGGTTTCAGCCACTCAGCCTGCGGCTCCTTTAATCCGGTCAGGACTAAACAAGCAGCCGCAGCTCAAGTGCTGATAGGAGTTACACATCTTGTGCTCTGGGAGAACGTTTCCTCTGGTTTCCTGCTTGTTAAATGATGCCTACCAACACAGCAATCAGACTTGTAGGAGATGTACAGCTTTCCCAAGAAGCTTTTACTCATTCAGCGTCAGCCCAATTTATGCAAAACTAGCAGTATTGGTTATCAAAATCCCTTATTTATTTAAGTCTGGAATGGGTTTAAATGACTTTCCATTCAAATTAAACGTCCCATGTTATGCTCATTTTCAGGTTCACACTTGGATTTGGGGTTTATACTAGAACATGTTTACATGCTTTAATGTCCTTTCTAAATATAGCTGTATTCACCTTATGTCTGAAACGCTTGGTTTTAGCGCCTGCCTCTTCAAGCCTCCCTCCCGAAAAGCCCAGTCTGCTCCGATTGGTCAGCGTTCTGCATCTGCACTCTTGGAGTCTATGCACTGTATTTGCAGCCTGGAAAATACTGCAACGGCACTGTAGCGTCACTTTCTATGAGGGCTGGACGATTAATCGAAAATGTATCGACATGGAAATTCTGAAGCAGTTATCAACTTATTTTTCCCATGACGATAATTTCGATCATTTATTTCTGTTGATAGGCCTACTTTCTCCTTAAAAACATTCTACCGTGTGTGCAGGGTCCGAAATTAACACTCACCTGTCGCCAAATGCGGGGGCGGGCCGACACGCACACACAAACACAAACACAGGCACACACACCAGACACCAGCCACTACCTTCTGTTTACTGATAGCTAGCGTTGAACTCAGGCTTATTAATTAGCTAGTAAGTGGCGATTTTTGGCAGCCAGCCTTCCAAAAGAAAGCACAATGAAATCAAATGTTAACCGATCATTAACCGTTGACCGACAAGAGGGAAACGGAGTCTCAGTTCACTCGTCCAGGAGGCTCTGACACACTTTTCGCACTCCGTGTCCGCGGACAGCTGTAGGCTTGTACCGGTGTTGATGTTCTGTGCATTGTCGGACACATGCAGCCACTTTCCTTAAAGCACCTAGTGGTTGTGACCACTGGTCCGTGCCAGACCACAGAATCGGCTACAACCCCCTCTCTGGTATACTCTCGGATGGCCGATTTAACTCGCCGGTCCTCATCAATACACCTTTCATGTGTCACGGAGCTCTCCACAAGCAGAAAAAGAGGAGCTTAAAACACAACTTGCTGGTTCAAAGTTAGGACTAATTAGCAGTTTAGAAATAGATTGTATAGCCTATTTTCATTTTTATCATGCAAAAGACGTTTTTTAAAACTTTATACAAAAAAATGTAAAACCGCAGCGTCCGTTGTCGAATCACAAAAAAAATGTAATGATCGTTCATTTATCGTTATCGAGGTAAAACGTGCAATTAATCGTGATTTAGATTTTAGGTCATATCGTGCGGCCCTACTTTCTACCTACATATAGTATAGTTGTGACATCACAACCGTACAGAAGTCCGGCATAGTTTCTGAATACTGAATATTTCTCTGTGGACTGAGCGAGATTTTCATAGTTTCACAGTATTTATATAGCACCGCGGCCTGCTTTATAATTAAAAAGACGTGGGAATCTCACTTTTTACAATATGGGACCTTTAAAACTCCTGCTGGGAATATTGTCCAATTTTAATTCAGCCCCACTCCCAAATGGCAGTAACTCAGACATGCCTGGGCTGTTACACAATGTGATTTAGAGGCTCAGCAGGTAACCGAACAATCACATTTTTTGTTTTTAGCAGGTAACTGCGACCAGACATTGTATTGAGGCCTTCAGATTTACTGAAGTCCCCAGACTGAAGAGGTGTAAAGTAGAATGTAAAACTTGATTCAGTGTCCTCAAAAGGGGAAATGTTGCTGGTGGAAATGTGGCTGGAAGAGTGTGTCTCTTGGCAACAAAACAATGGCAAATAAAGCATCACACACACACACACACACACACACACAGTTTACTGACCCCGCCTTTTGAACAGCAGCTTCAGTGGCAAGACAAAGGCTTGAAAACCTAGCCTTGTTAACTGATTCCTAAGGTTCAATATAGGGTTACAACCACAGATGAGATGGACTTCAGATAGGAAGCACATGTGGGTGTGTGTGAGTCGGTGCGAGTGTGTGCACCTGCAATTGTGTAAGAGACAGCAGGTTAATCCTAGGGTTCTAATTTCTAACCAATACAAAAAGATAGTCAACATAAGCTATTTAAAGCCAATGTGTGACATGTTAAAGGGCTGATATGTAAACTGTAGGAACTGCACATTAACAGGCCTTTCAACCAGGTTTCAACAGCACAAAGAGCAGAGAAGAGCTACTTCCCAGGTGTTAAACACAGGGTAAAGGCTAGCACAATAACAGGCTGCTGCAGGCTCTAATTACAACCTGCCATCGTGTTCGTTTGTTAATTTTAGCAGTCAGAAGATGTCGTGCTCTTTAATTGGCTCTGAGACACTTCCCTGACTGCCTTGTGAATGGCAGTGGGAAATTGTAAGAGTGTTCAGTCACCAGCTGGCTATCTTACAAAGTGCTCTCAAAGACCTTGACATTTTGAATTTCAGCTACTGTAGCTGAGCAACACGAACACTGCATGACACGCACGTGGCGTGTTACTGCCACACTCGGCTTACAGCCTGCTACAGAAAAACAACAACATTTCTATTGCATGTTTGAAAAGAAAGCCATCAGCTAGTACGACGTTTGTTTTTATTGTATTTGGACAGTTTTGTGTCGTATGCCAAACAATTTTTCTTCAATCTAGGAACACAATAGAAGATTTAGAATAGAACTTGTCATTTTAAGTGACGGGGATAGGCCTGTAACAATTCCAAATGTTGCTGTACAACCTATTGTTAGAAATAGTTGCAATTGACAATATAATTGTCTCTTTCAGTCAAATTTAAAAATGTTTATTTATTTATTACTTCTCCTGACAAAATAAAGTTTTGAATGAATTCCAGGATACATCATTTGGTTATATCACTGTTATGTGAAACCAGATAATGTAGTAACACAGGTACACAGCCTATGAAGTAATCCACGCCCGTTTATCATCATAAAAACATTGTATTTTTTTCTTAAATGAACATAAACTTGACAATAGTACAGTATTATATAGCTTTCCCGACCTTAGCTTATGTAAGCAATTAATTGCGGTTAAACAAAGTAACTGCAGTTAATTATGAAATAACTGTTACAGGCCTACAGTAGCTAGTGGAGCTACAAGCTATTCTTCAATGGAAGCCGTCAAGCTAAAGCAACATTACACTTCAGCTAACTACATTGAAGCTATTTCACTAAAAGAAACATGTGATGTAAATAATATAATAAGCAAATGGACTAAATAGCTGACTCCTGTAAATGTAGCTTGCTAGCTACACGATTTTGAAAATGGCTACATGACTTTGAAAACAACTGTACATGTTTTTGAAAATGGCTACAGGAAAACAGCTACATGATTTTGAAAATAGCTATGCCGTCGACGGCTACTGGGATATGTAGTTTAACTTTGGCATCACTGCATTTAGCATCGCTACCCCGCTACGTGTAGCATCGCAATCCTAATCTGACTCGCCTAATAAAAGTGTTTATTGGAAAGTAGTTTAAGTACAATTTTTTCCCATTTTTGTTTTTCCCCACAAGACCCATTGTGGTTTAGTAAACATTCAGCCCTGTCCTTTCCATTATGCTTCTAAGAACTGTGAGTGGTTGTTTGCTTTTTAACATGCAGCATTCTAAAAATAGCTAAATAACCTAAAAGGTCACTGTTGGGGAGGGTTGTTGCTCAGGGCATTGTGCTCTCTGTATTCAATAACACCACTGAGGTTGTACTCAGTTGCAGTTTGTTCCTGATATTATAAAAGTCCTGGACCACAGAGCCATTATGTAACAGAGTCTTAGCCATCAGATGGTATGTTAGCATGAGTCATAATGTTGTCCTTAATGATCTTTATTGTCCCATGGCACAGTGATAAGCTCTGCTAAAAGGCATTATTGCATCAAAAGCCAGTGGCTCATCCGTTTGACTTTTGAACGGCTGCAGCGCCATTTCCATGGAGATCAAAAACCAATGTTTAACTCAACTACACTTTAAAGGGTAGAATATGTTGCGAGCATGGCTTATTGGCTGGGGGTAACACACCCACATAGGAGCCAAAGGCTCTTTGCTGACCCCCATAAACGTCCCACGCAAAGAAGAAAAGACAAAATACAGGCACAAGGCAGGCTCTCTGCAGATACAGACACCACCACACACTTCTAGTGGGTCATAAGTGATGAGGGATCACTTTTGTTTTGGTCTATACATTGTTTTTTGAGGAAAGCGCTGCATATTATACCTTTTAACTGAATAGAAAGTTAAATGTAACACTTCAGAATAAATAAGAATTGAATACCTATTAAAATCCAAAACAGACCAAAGAAGCCTAAAACTTTGGTTTTAAGATGATGAATGTGGTAAAAATCATAAAAAGACAACTCCAATTCAATTCATATAATACACGCTTGTTTGCAAAGATGGCCGGCGTACAGTGTGGGAACAATGTGAGGGTGCACCTCATTCAGTTCAAGATTATGCATCGCTGTTATTGGACATCCTCCAGATTGTTTAGAACTGGTCTGAAAGACACACAGTATTGTAGGAAATGTAAGACTGGGGACGGCCAATTACTCCATTTCCTGTGGTCCTGTGATGAGGTCCAGGAATGTTGGACCAGGATACATGATAACCTATGTCAGATTGCAGAGACCCAGGTTCCATTCAGCCCAAGATTATTTGTAATTAGAGATGGGTCAATCCTAAATGGGATGGATAATCACATAAGAAGCTGGGTGTAGACTAGTCTAATGACAGCCAGACAGATTATTTTAAGGGGATGGAAGAATGAAGGGGTGCCTTCAGTCCAGGAGTGGACTTGTGAGATGGCTAGGGTGGCGGCGTTTGAAAGAAAATGTCATATAAACGGTTTGCCAGATTGGATGTGTAGACTAGAAAATGGGGAAAGTAGCTGAGCTTTCTGGAGGGCTCCTAAGAAGCTTTGTGCTGGGGTGTCTTGTGGGGGTCTTGATTTCTGTCTGGGTGGGTGGCGATGACGAGGGGGGGATGTGTTCATGTTGCAAATGGTATGTTTTGTATGTGTAAAAAAAAATAATTGTTAATCACTTTTTATAACAAATACTGGATTCTCTTCCAGTATTTTTGATACATCTAATAGTTTCCTTTTATACCCCAGACAGAGGGGATCAGCAGCCTAGAGGAGACAGCTCCTCTGTTCTATCAGTCAGCAAAGCCATGTTCTCTATGAACTCAAACTAAATACACAGAAAAGCAAACACATGCTCTGTAAAACAAGCAAGCCCATTGTTGGTTCATGCGACTTATATCTAATCTAGGACAGAACACAAAACGCCTCTGAGCAGAGCTTCAGATGTTGCTATGTAAACACCACAACAGAGTATGCTTATGAGGGCCGCATCCAGCCGATTTTAAAGTTTAAATGGACATATTACTGCTTTTGTGAGAAATTCTGAATACTGGAGTCAAACCACACCTGAGCTGCATCAGATAACAGACAAGAGGAAGAGACCAGTGCAGCTTTACTGTGTGTTCAGACGGAACGCAGAGTGAATTTCAGACGCAGTGCAATTGCATAGAAAGTCAGTGGAAAGATGTAATTAGATGCTTACTCGCCCATAGCAGCGCAAACTGACACGCAGACGCAACTTCACAAGTTGAAAATCTTTTAACTTCGAGTGAAAATTAGAGCAGATCCTGGAGGATTAAAAAATAATATTAACATTTAAATACCAGCGCTAAAATCACAGAGAGCCCGACTCTGGAGATAAAACTGAGATTAGGGCTCCTATTCAAGTCTATGTTCTGCTTGTTCAACAGTTGTTGGGGACACTGGTGATACACACACTTAGAGAAGATTTGATTTGCTATTTCTTTCTCAATTCTCATCATTTTAGCACTGGTAGTCCTTTGGGGCTGGCTCAAACCTCTTTGGGGGAGCGCCAAAAATTCCTTTACGCAGGAAAAACCCTGTATTCATTTACTGTGCAACAATGCTGTGATCCCCAAAATTAAGATTCTACCTTCTGTATTCTCTTAGGGTCCTTAATGGGGCCTTCCCGCGGTGGGACTTTCCCAAACAGCTTCCAGCCTGGATCCCTCTGCTCCACTGGCCGACTGTCCTTCACCCTCCTGGCAAACAGGCTCCTGAGGGACGAATGCAGAGGGGGAAGTATTATACATATTAGGCCATTAGAACACAAGAGCCAAACATAGTAACGCAAGGTATGATTACAGTCTTCACTGGGTCACTGTTGGGGCCCCCAGAGATGCAATACGTGTCTGTGTGCTCGCAACTACTCAACCTCCCCACTGAGATATGCTCACAAAAGGAATCTGTGGATTGAAGAACAAAAGCGTGGAGGCCACACAGAGAACAACCTTTGTGACATCATGTGAGCTGGCAGGCTGGTCATGGTCATAGGACTAATCAAACTAGACAGAACACATGACACAGCAGGAAATTTGGAAACGCCAGCAATGATACATGTGGCAATAACAACCATTATACAGGAGCTGCTAACAAGGTGATTAAAAAAAGGCATCTTTGTGACTTTAACTGCAGAATATGAGGCACAGTGCAAGAAGGAGCGCTACCGCAGCTCCTTCATTCCAGCAGCAGTCAGACTCTTTAATACAACATCATAATGTAGCACTGCTAGCTGGTTCTGCAATATGAGCCGTCACTGGACAATATTCTGCACTATGCACTTTTATTTATCACTCTTGTTACCTCCAACTGTGCAATATGTCATATCTATTCACCAGCACCTTACTCATCTGTATATATACTGTGTTTATATAAGGGTGTATATTGTGTAAAGATGTCTTTTTTATTACTATTATAATAACTGATTCAATTTTCTTGTTCATATACATATATATACACATATATATATATATATATATATTCTCCTGTCTACTTAATGTGTATTTGTTATTCTGATGTGTGTACATTGTTTTTCTTTTGAGCTGCTGTAACACAGGAATTTGCCCAGTGTGAGATTAATAAAGTCTATCTTCTCTTATGCTCTTTCTCCTTCAAATAACAGGGTTTCTGCAGGTTTCACCAAGTCAAATTTAAGACTTTTTAAGACCTTTATGAATAGAATTTAAGACCTTCATCACAACATCAACTAAGCCCCGAGTTTGAGTTTTAATCAAGCCAAGTATCGCTAAACTTGCACTTCCTCATACCTGAAGAATAAAATCCGTTTCATGTCTGTGGTACAATGAGAGAGAGACTCACGCCAAGAACACGGAAGCTGATTGGCTGCTATATAAGTAGCATGATGGTCTCATTTGTAGTCGTAATACAGCAAAATTATATTTGGACTAGCGACAGAAAGAACTACAACACCATGGAATAAATAATAAAATGAGCATTACAATACATCAGCAAATTTAAGACTTTTTAAGGCCTAAAATTTTGATTTTTAAATTGTAGACTTTTTAAGACCCCTGAAATAACCACTGGACTGTTTGCTCTGCGCTCTACACTAAAAACTCACCTGAATGCGTGAATGGAAGAGAGAGCTTCCATCCACTTTGTGTTTAAATACCACATGCAACACATGAAAAGAGGAAGGCTTTTCAGCAGCGGATCATTTAGCCAGCTATTCCTTTCACTGATCCATCAGTGCGGTGTGGTGGCAGAGCTGGTAGCGGGGGCTTTAATTAAAAGCCTGAATAGAGCCTGCTATGAAAAGACATGAATAAAGTGGTCAAATAAAAAGCCTCTTCTGACCGGGCCCACGTGACAAATCTGGGCTGACATAAAGGGCCGTAACATCAAAAGAGTCCAAATTCTGCCGTTTGTCTAGGTTGAGTCTCATCGAGAGGCAACTGCCTTATCTAATGATGTTTACACATCAATTAATGACATATTTTCTGTATTCAACATTTGTAATTATTCAACCTTTCTGCTAAACAAGATGCATTGATACCTCTTGGCGCCAACACAGTGGACACTGGAGAGGTGGAAAGGATGTCTGACTACTAGGCCTGTTACAATTATTACATCATTATTATTATTATTTTTTTTTTTTTAACATAAATCGTGGTTTCTTTGTTAACCGCTAACATTAGCTAAGGTCTTAAGGCGTATGACTGGTAATTGTTGATTTTGTTTAGATATGCCAAATTGTAATTATATGAGTGATCTATATATAAGTGGTCAGACTATATCTTTTTATTATTATTTCAGTTGTTACGCTGTACAATTAATTGTACAGCGGAATTGTTACAGCTCTATTAATTGATCAACCTTTCTGCTAAACAAGTTGCGTTGACAGCCCTCAGGCCTAACCCAGCGGACCCCGGAGAGGTGGAAAGGAGGTCTGACTACACAAGCTGTCTCAGTTGGATCAAGCGCCTTTTTAGCCGCCGACTGCTTCACAGTGCGCTCTCTGGGTCGCCTCCAGGGAAGTGAGGACAGGAAGCCGGCTTCCAAACACTGAGCAGCCACAGCTGCAGGCTGGAAGCTTCCTTCACCAGCAGCTGACCCGGTCTGCTGCAGGCTTCTGTTTGTTTTGGAGACAGCTGCCATCAAGACATGAGAGGCCTTCTGCTGTGCTCACTAATGACTAACGATTCCTCGTGATACATTTCCATACTGATAACTACAGCAGTGATGGTTGGAGAACAAGACAAACATTTTGCTTCTTACTATGAATTTGGAAACAGATTTTGACGAAATGTTAAATGAATTATCAAAATGACTAGCCTGGATGCCAGCCGAACTTAGCCACGCCCACAACATTTGAAGCCGGGAAGTTCGGTCTGGACTTGAGCCGTTGTGGAGCAACTGTGCTCCAACTAGAGCTGTTCGGACCAATCAATTTGTCAGGGCGGGCTTTACACGATGATGGACAGATGATTAACAGTAACGTAATCAACCACGTCACCAAAGAGCGATCATGTATGTATACACATTGCCACACCCGTCCGCACGACACAGAAACTGTCCCATGTACGGCCGTTGTGCTTCCCTGCCAATCATCGCCGCTTTCTGGTCCGTGCTCCACCAAGCAGCCACCAGTCAAACCACACCGCCCGTTACAGAACTATCAGCACCAATCACACAGGAACAGCACCAGGCTGCGTGACCATTTTGGCAACTGGGCCACAGTGAAACTGCAGGTGACTGGATGCACTCGGGGCCCAGAAAGACCTTTAATCATAAACAACCATTACAGAACAGAAGAGATACAATCACTCTTAAATTTGCATTTTTTTCCCCTTTTGTAAAGATTGGTTTTGGCCTTTATTTTGTAGTGACACCTGAGATCATAGATATCTATCTATGCCTGAGATACAGACAGGAAGTGCAAGGAGAGACAGAGGGGTAAGATGCTTCACCTTGTAGTATGTGTGTTGTAGAATGTTCATTGATCAACACTGAAACTCAGCAGCAGTTACTGCTTCAGGGTTATTTATCAATTATATGGCATTAATGCTAAAGTCACAAGAGATGCAGGGCATTATTGTTGTCAAAAGATTGTCAATAACAATAAAATAATGTTCTAAATATTCAATACAAAAAAAACTTACATTTGTAAACAATATCTCTTTGTTGAATGTTGTAACCCTTGTAAAGCCATTTGCAGCCATGTAAAACAGCACAAACTAAGCCAGGAGGAGTATCAGGAGTATTAAATAATCTAGCTGCAAGTTATTGACCAAAGCCAGCTGATTAAGCAATGGCTCCATTCCAGTGTGACGGGTCAAAGTCAATTGTCCTGACCAGCAAAGACTAACTACAAATGTACATTAACCACATTCCACTACTGTATGTGAGGACATTGGTTTATCTGTAACGTGTCAACCTTGACTTTTCTGTCCCACAATAACCTCGACCAAATCTTTGAATTCCACCAAAGGTTATTCACAGTCAACGAGCCTGTGGCTGTGTGAGCCAGCACATCACCTTTACCTTTATTTACTCTCCAGTGATAACAACTCACTCTTGGCACGTTTCACGTCAGATCTGCATATTTCCACTCTGCTAACCGATACTGCAGTACACAAAGACAATGCAAGAAGTGGAAGGTATTTCTTCATTGTGTGGGTGACTCAAGGCTTTAATGAAGAAGTTCGAGTAACAACAGATATTTGAGCACTGTGCCACATGTAGTGACAGTGTTCTGTCAGTGACATTTAGGCTTATCTTATTCAGCTATTTTTTAGAGCTGCACACATTGGAAACAGAACAATTTTTCTTTTCTTAGAAAGATAGACAAATGCTGGAAGACACGAGGCATTAGACACTTGCAGAGCAATAAGTTAGACTAATAAGTTACACCACTTATTGAGCTGATAAGGAAGTCAACATCTGAATACGGGAATATCTGCTGTAATCAAAGTAACCTAACTCCAGCCAGAGGAAATAAAAATGAAGGAAACGTCAGATTTCAGTTCACAAAGAAGCAATGGGAGAATCAAAAGGATCTGAAAATGTGATCTAAATAGAGGATGATAATAGAAAGAAGAGTGTAACCAAAACATTGACAAAAGAAATCTTAACTCAAGGTCCACTTACTAGCTTTTATCGGCGCTTTTAACTGCACTTCTCACGGTCTTCATCAGCATTTATACGTTCATGACCCATGCTCTTATGTATGGATACTTAGGTTATGAGATGAACCATCTCCATCTGCTGAAGAAGACCATTAAACACGGTTGAAAGCTCTGGAAAAAGCTTGAAACCTTGTGCGAAGACTTCCTCTCTTTTGGTCAAACAATTATTTCCAAGGTCAATAGCGAACTCTCAAGCCGAACCAGTGTTTTGAAGTGTGCAACACAAATTGAACTTCATATCATCCAAGCATATCAGCGTCAGCAAAGCAGGGTTTAACTGAGGTGGAAAAAATAAAGTGCAAGCAGGCCTTGAACTATGGGGTTACGCCATAAAACAACGCATAGATCAAAGTGCAGAGGCCAACGGAGTGCCACCTTTACAAAGCAAAGCCTCAGCTTTCAATACTTTGTGCCATGTTTACGCCACCAAAGAAATGTTCACAAAGCAGGAACATGATTTGCATTGTCACACAATGCATAATTTTGCATTGCGTGACAGCTGAATGGCTGCGGCTATGGTCGATTGCTCAAGTGGAGTCGGCAAGAAAATGCCAGTGGTGCTTGTTTGTTTGTTTTGTATGTTGAACTCGAGCTGAGGCGTTGTGTTGCACGGCACTGGTTTTAAGTCTCCAAAAGAATTTTAGATTCCAACACACTTGTGTTCAGTCTTGGTGTGCAAATTGGGTAATAAGGTGTCACACGGTCTTCAACTAACAATGAGCACACCTGGCATGGAAATAGCAAACAAGCTTGTACAAGAAGAGGAAGAAAAACACATCAGTGAGCAGGACGTGGAGCTCCTCCAAGCTCTTTTTCTATAATAGTCAAACACACTAAATCCAGAGACCAGTGTGCATTTAGTCCAACAGAACATAGGCCGTCTCATTTAAAAGCCACATTAACTTCTGATCCCATCTCGGTTGCTTGCTTGCATACAAAACACAGAGAGAAATGAACAAGTACGTGCCACAATGGTGCAGACATGTCAGCCCTGAAACAAAATTCATATGTCATCTGCTGGTATCGTACCTGTCGATGTACAGAAGAAGTGATGGGGTTGCCATCCTGCTGCGTCAGCCGCAAAACACTGAATCAAGATTCTCCTCCCCCAAAAAACAAAAAGGCACCTGGAGGTTGAGCGCTCAGAGAAGTAAGGAGGTGAGCAAAAACTGAAGCTCTCCTTTAGTCAAGATACAGGCTCATATCTTCCATATTTTCAGTTACAGGGAGGGGTAAAAAAAGTCCCACACAGCCACTATGTTCAGGCAGAGTGAGACTGTGGAGGAACAGGCAAAGAGGCCTGACGTAAGAAATGGGAGGGGAGGAATGGGTGTGAGGAGAAGGAGTCTGAAGGACACTGAAGTAATGAGTAACTTCTCCATGTGAGGAAGGAGGGATAACAGAGAAAAGTGGGCAGAATGGAAGAGGCATGTACTGCTATTTAACACATGATGTATGACACTAAATCTAGTTCCTTTTAAATCTAAAATCAGGTACAGTGGAAACATACGAGAGGCTCTGTGAGGCTGTACTTTCAATGACAATGTTAACATGCTCATTTTTAGCAGGTATGATATTCATAATCTTAGTTTAGCATTTTAGCATGCTAACATTTGCTTATCAGCACTAAACACAGTACAGCTGAAGATGAATATCATTCGTTTTGCAAGTATTTGGTCAGAAAATTTAAATATGCCGGTGGCGCCAATCGAAAATTCAGAGGATCCCCAAAATTATTGGAATTCATGCTCTGGGCATAATAGATGTATGTAACAGGGCTGCACGATATGAGATATGATATTTTCTACCGATACTCTCTTTCAACTAACACAAAATCGCTGAGTGTCTTTAGCGATGTGTCCCAGCCTTTCGCGATGCGTTTACTGCGCCAGTTGATATCGCGAGGACGATAAAAAAAAAACCAATACGGTATATTGTGCAGCCCTAGTATGTACCAAATTCCAGGGCAATCCATCTAATAGTTATATAGATATAATATAGATATATTTCAATCTGGACCAAGTGTTGAAACAACCAACTGACATTGCAATCCACAGAGTCACACTGCTATTGTGGCCAGACTGGTTGTCATTATGGGCCCTGATATTGCTGCATGTAATTTAATATTACATTTTATATATTGTATTTATTTATGCGAGTAATAGTCCTGCATGAAATACTAAGGTTTTTTTTGTTTTTACGATCCAGCTCTGTAATACAGTACTATACTTACAGGGTGAAGTCACTACGTCAAGTCTTACAACCTTTTTTAAAACCACACACACACACACACACACACACACACACACACACACACACACACACACACACACACGACAAGGTGCTGTGTAACTTCCTTCCCTGTTCATTCAAAGGAAACTCTGGGCCTCAATAGAAAGTGGAATGTGGCAAAGCAGTGAGAGGAAGTGGTAGGCCTGCTGGGTGATTATTGGCTACATGTGATGTGATCAAGGCCAATGAGTGTGAAACCAACTTCAAAACTAACTTCGCTGAATTTTCAATACAATTTCAACATACTCATAGGCGGTACTATAAAGTCATCATCACAACGGCCAGAGCAGTCTTTCAGGGTGAATAGAAACAGTTATTCTGCATTTGTTTGAACCCTTTTAATAGTTTGGCTTATGATCTAGTAGCTTGCTGCGCTGCTCTGCCCTCCTGGCTGATTGCTTTTAGGTGTGCTTACTTTCCTTTCACATTTCTCTAAACTTATTACATTTTGAAAATTAGAGAATAATCTAATAATTCTTACAGGCCTAGTTGTCCTTCACTTTTGTTCCCATTTATTTGAAGAAGGCTGTCTTGACTATGACCTCGGCAAAAGTTTCTTCAAAAAGAACGAAAAAATTAATTACTACCAATTCATTTATTACTTTGCCAAATGCAGAGAGCATCACGTCTGCTCAGACACAACACAGTTCAACTGATCAATTTACAAAATAGTTGCAGATTGTCTGCCAAATGACGTATCCATTAAATGACTAACTCTACAAAATACTGAAAGACTAGCGATACCAAACGGAGAATCTAAGAAAGACCAATACATTAAAGTGTGGTTATGCGTATGCTCCTGCCCTATTGGTAGACTTGTTTAAAATCACTGGGTGGCCAATGGCTGGGTCACAGCTGGCCAAAACACTAAAGTAATAAACAGACAGGATGATGTGCAGCAGCAGCAATATCTGAAAGATAACGTACCGTTTGCCCCGCTGCTTTGTCTGCAATATACATGTAGCTATTCAAGAGAAAGGAACACCACACCTGCAGAATTGGGAAGTAACACTCTACATGCAACAGCATGACAGTGTCCTCTTTACAAACAGAGCAGCAGTGTGGTCCCCTAGATGATGTCTTCCTATGGGCCAATCAGGAACTTCTAAGCAAAGTGTGTAGTGCTGCAATGTTGTAGGCTGGGCAATATAGCAATATTTTATTAATATCATCTTAGATGAGTGTTTTCCTGGTTTTAAAGGCTGCATCACAGTACAGTGATGTCATTATCTGAACTTACCAGACTGTTGTAGCTGTTCTATTATTTGCCTTTACCCACTTGGTCACTATATCCACATTACTGATGGTTATTTATCAAATAAAATGTGTAAATATTATGTGACGATGTTGATAGACATTTTTGGTCCAAAACATCGTGATATTTGATTGTCTCCGTATCACCCAGCACTGCGCTGAGGAACGTCCTCAGCCAAGATGGCGATGGTGGCGTTTGGGGTATTGGGACACGATGGGCGACAGCGCTGTGCAATATGGAGAAAATCAAATATCACAATACCTCGATATCGATATTGCGGCGATATTCTAGGGTTGACCATTGGTGCTTTCACAAAATATGAACACAATGAGATTTGTGATAAATAACCATCAGTAATGTAGCTGTAATGACTGAGTGGGTAAAGGCAAATAATAGAACAGCTAGAACAGTCCGGTAAAAAACTGTAATGTAGCCTTTAAAACCAGGAAAAGACAACACTTATATATCATCATATAACGATAAATTAAAATTTAAGCCGATATCTAGCCTCATATATCGATGTTGATACATAGCCCAGCCCTAATGGGCAATCCCTAACGTAGAAAGGCCAAGCGGTTATTCTTATTTTTCCCCCTCTTCTTTTTCTGCTTCTCGTCAATCAGGCTCCATTGGTGTGTTGGTCTCTGTTATTAGCCTTCCTGTCCTTTCTTCGAGACAACTCCTTAGCGAGAAGTTCACTAGGGTGATACTGGAGCAAGAATAGGCAGCTTTTTGTTTTAAAGAGGGTCACATTCTTGGTGAGCTGTAATATGCATGAGTGGTGGGAGGGGTGAGGGATGTCTTGGCTAAGCAAGGTCTGTAAAGCAACTTTAAGCAATGCCTTCTTCTTTAAGCACGCAAGTATGCCTTGGACAAAGAGTCTGTGATGAGAGGACGTACAGACTGTAGAGTTATCTTGCTGATGCTGACCACAATGCTTCTTTTGCTTTTTTTTTGGCCACCGAAACATGAAGGATAATCTTTTTTTTCTTTTCTTGTTATATCCAAATGATGGAATGTGCAGATAGATAAAAAGACATTTAACAAATGCAGATGTAAGGGCTGTCCCTAACGATTATTTTTGTCATATTTCTTGCTTAATTCAATTTACTCATTTAGCTTCTTACACTTTACTTAAAGGTGCTCTAAGAGATGTCACGCGTTTTTTAGGCTTTTAAAAACAAAATTTTTTGTCACATAGAGCAAACATCTCGTCACTATCCGCTAGTTGCCTGTCCCCTGAACACTCTGTAAAAAAAACTCGGTCTCTGTAGACAGCCCAGGCTCCACAAACGCCAACAAAAACAGACGGCACCAACCTGCACCACCAAACATAACAAACGGTGTTCCAGCCGACAAGAAGGATTTCGGGGTGGGGGTTGGGGGGTTTAGTGCGCGGAAGCACGGAAGGGAGGGGGGGGGGACGGGATGAGGAGGAGGGAGGGGCGAGCTAGCCTCAGTTTTGTTTGACACCTTTAAACAAACAAATTATATAGGAAGAAATGGTAGATAGGGATGGAATTATAAATATTTGTGTGTATGACTCAATGGAATTTTTGGTTATGAATAAAGATGAATTCCCATACATGATTGAGACCTATTTTAACAAACCCCTACAGTGTGTGGAGTAAGTTTAAAATGCTAAAACTAAACAATGGCCTAAATACAATAAGAGTTATCCTTTAAAGACATTGTGAACATACCTGTTGAATAAGCTTGCCAGAGGGCCCAGTTTCTTTTGCCTGCCATCCTCTTCCTGTTGCGTGTCACCAGACCCCGGACTCCAGAAGTGTCTGGGGTTCCCCGGCGACGACGACGACGACGACAGCGTCACGTCTGAGAAATGAGCGCCGCCGCTGTCGTCCGTCTCCAAGTTCACAATGGCGCTGGAGTTCGACGTGACCGTGAAATCCAAGATGTCTTCGTTGGAGGCCGACAGCTCGGTGCTCATGCTGGACACGCTGCACACAGAGATGTCATCGCTGCGGTTCAAAGCTCCGCCGCCGAGACCCATCCCCGTGGTGGCGGATAACCTGAGGGCGGGGCTGAAGAGGCGTATGGCGTCGTAGCCGCTGCGGGGGAAAGTGGAGGACTTGCGGATGGCGTTGCCATCGGAGGGATCTTCATCCAGAGTTAGAGTGGCAGGAGAGTAGTGACTGGAGTCCGGGACGAGGCCCCCGTCGCCTGGCCGTTGGTGGCCGTGGAGGATGGGCTCCGGAGGGTTGATCTCCAGAGTCGGGATGCCCGAGTCCTGGGAAGTCAAGCTGCTGCTGTCCTGGTTCAGGTCGGAGTAGCTCTTCTGGGGGCTGCAGTAGTAGATGGGGGTGGAGGAGCAGGACGGCTTGTAGCTGGGCAGGACGGGCTGGCTGTACGGGTTCATGCTGGCTTCACGGCCGTGGTGGTTGGTGTGATTGTGCAGGTCAGAGGGAGTCAGGTCTGTCACTACACAGCCATTCTCCACTATGGCCTCTCCAGACGCACCTTCAACAAGAATATCAGATTCAATTAGTTTGGTTTTTAGGGAGAAAATCAGATATCACGATATTCTTGACCAAATACCCCGATATCGGGGCGATAGACTAGGGTTGACAACTGGGGCTTTAACAAAATATCTTCACACTTAGATTTTAGATAAATAATCATCAGCAATGTGGACATAATGTCTAAGTGGGGAAAAGGCAAATAATAGAACAGCTACAACAGTCTGGTGTGTTCAGAAGAGTACTTTACTGTAATGCAGCCTTTAAAACCAGGAAAAGACGACACTTATGTCATATCACGATATCCAAAATCTAAGACGATATCTAGTCCCATATCACGATATCGATATATTGCCCAGCCCTGCAACTCACTTATTGTAATTACTAAGTAATACATACAGAATGCAGAAAAAGTGGGGACAGGTGGGGGTCAACAGGGGACCAAAGCTCATTTTTGCCCCAGGGCCACCAATATGTTTAATTTGGCCTTTTCGGGACATTTTACAGACTGTGTGATTCATTTAAAAAAAAAAAAGAAATACAAAACTGAGAACACCAGCTATACCGAGTTCAATATTACTCAAGGTTTCTTCTGATTGACCAGGGCATCAGAAACGATGTGTGTGGAAGCCTTTAGAGGTGAAAACTAGCCAGGCTGTAACTGGAGTCTGTACTGTAATGTGAACAGAGCCCCAGTAGGGCAGCGTCATGCTTCAACACCAGCTGGGAAGCTAACGCTAAAGCTAGTGTGTCAGGCTCTCGGGCTGCACTCATTAGGCCGGCTGCTCACTGGCTGCGTGGCGCGAGCGTGGCGTTTCTGTTGCGTGTCAGTTGCGTGGCGTTTTCTATGTCTTTGCACTGTTTGCACACCAGAAACGTGTCTGACGCGACGCTGCTGCTGCTGCTGCTGCTAGCCTTGTCTGTACACATGGATGTTTCCCATTGATAAAATGCACTCAAGCAGTAGTATATTTCATGTTTAACATAAATATATACTGATTTGTTTACAAGAAAAGACAACGTCGGCAGTATTGACGGCAAAATAGGCTACAGAAAATTTCCTTCTGTATTGACAGGTGCAATATTTGAAAAACGATAATTATTATTATTTTTTTATTACATTTATGTCAAAACCTAGAGACTTTCAAACATCAACATGTCATTTATTAAATGTATTTGTGTCAAAATGACATATTTAAACATCTTTTCCTATTCTATTTTGCCTGGAAACGCTTCCAACACGCTTGCGTGTCGCGTGAAAAACAGGCGTCGGTCCTATTTCTAGCATGCACGCGTTTTCTGAGACGTGCACGTCACGCAGGCAGTGTGCACGCTCTAACCTGTTAACATGGGAGCTGAAATAAAACCGGACACGCCACGCAGCTGACACGCTCACGCCACGCAGCCAGTGTGCAGGAGGCCTTAAGCTTGCGACGCTCATGGACGGAGACATGCGTAACCCTCCTGTTTCACACTTGGAATGTCATGAATCCCCATGACTTCAGATAGCACACTAGCATCATAGCCCCGTTGTTGTAGCTGTGTGTGGGGGTGTTTTTGTTCTTCAACAGGAAATGCTGTCTGTGCTTGCTGACAGTAAGGGCCTTGAACGAACACACACACGCACAATAAATACACTTTTAACGTCAGCAGGGCCTAATGTTCTCCAAATGGTTTACACACAAAGCCAGATTTTTATCCAAGCTCTAAACCCTGACCTGCAGGTTGTCATGTGAGCCTGGTAGACTTTGTCACAAAACGTAGGAACAGGTCGGTCCTGTGCCGCTGTGGAAATCATCTACAACCAGAGGTCACTTTATATTAAAAAAAAAAAAAAAAAAAAAATCAGACTCTGTACAAACTGAGTCATTAATATTAGCACCACGTGCTGCTGTAAACGGGCAACGGTTTTGAAATCTATATTTAAAATATAAATGCAATGTCACTCAGCATTGAAATGCGTTAGCAGTGAACTGTAAGGGCCACGCCAGCATAGACATGTATGTTCTTGTTTTAATAAGTCATGATGAAAGCAAAAGGTGGCTTGTTATTGTCGGTTTAACTTGAAACACCCAGTTGAGTACACACAGCAATCTTGTTCTGCGAGCCTTGATATTATTATCATTAGAATTACTTTCAACTTAGGTTACAACGTCGGCTAACATTATACCATCACTAATTCTGAAATGTGGGAAATGCTTAAGTGGTTTTCTAAGAAAGTGCTCGTCGGTTTGGGTTGAGACAATATAAATGTGCCAATCCTTCAGCCAAAGATTGGAATGCATGGTGTGATGCGTATAATACAGGGCACATGACATAAAAACTATTTCAGAAGTCCCTGTTCCCCCCCCCCCCAGCCTACATGACTCTTTTTCAATTCAGCTGCATTTACATGCAAACATTTAATTTCAACATTTTCAATGTTCAAAATCTCTTCCTAGAAACAGTCTACAATGAACAACTCCTAGTGGATAAAAGTTGAAACTGTATTTGAGCAAAGAGTTTGGTTTTTGTATTGCCGAAATGAAGACTGGCTTTAGCAATTCCCAAAAGGTTACGAGTCACTGTTTTAATAACTTTTGGGGGTCAAACGTTTACATCTCAGCAAGTTCCACTTGATACTTTAAATGTACGCCAAAATGAATACCATTTTCTGGCTGAATTAATGACTAATTAATGGCTATAAACATTTCACAACATGTTCTTAACTGTGTGATTATAAGTTCATATTGAACCTCAGAAACCAGACTTATCATTCTGGGCCAAAATTGGAGAAAAAAAAAAGGCGCTTTCTTTGGAACTTTTTCGGACGTTTTTGTCCTTCCTTTTACGCTTTTTTTTTTAATTAACCTAATTTAAATGACATTAAACCTAATTTTTGAGTTTGGAAAAAAGATATGAATTATTTTGACTAATAGAATAGTTAAGATCAGAGGATGTGGAGTGAATCACAGACTGGTTTGTGTGTCAAAGTTTGGTCAGGATGCTGTTTTGAAACCATTTAAAAAAAAAAAAACATTTTTTCAAATGCTGTGAAATTAAATAAAACATGGATGCATGGGTGTATTTGTTGTATGGTTTCTACCCATATACCATATACCCATATTAACCCATATTTCTGATATAAAAAATAAAAAACGTTAAAAACGGGTCAAATTTGACCCGAGGACAACACAAGGGTTAAATAAATCTCAAAATGCTACGTCATGGTTTATCAACCGTGTAAATGTACACCATTCGAGGCCGTATTTAAACCAAGACATTTTAAAATGCAGTTTGGCGTGACTTGTAATGTTACCGGGGGGGTGGGGGCACTGCACATACGGTATCAGGTCAGAGTTCATGTGGTAGCCTACGTATGTAAACAGTGATACATACATCACATCATGGTTACCTACCACAGCGGCCGTCTCCCCGGTCCTGGGTACCGTGTCTCGTGTTCGCCATGTTGCCGGTTGATGCTACAGGTGAGAGGCAGGTAGCCGCCGGCTGGAGCGGTGCATGATGATGCTGTGACTGCTGCTGCACCACCCTACCTCCCTTTCTCCTCAACGCAGCTTAGAGCACACACAAACAGCACCAGTGTGAGGCAATTTGCATACATTCACCTCGGCGGGGGGGCACAAGAGGCTGTAAACAAGAAACACCTTTTTTGTCTAACCACACTTGCTCGCAAAGTAGTGCACTTGCTGCTGACGCAAACTCGATGGTTTTCGTAGCGCTTCCTCAAATGCAGCCAAATTAAGTTCAAATACGAGACTTTTTTTTTTTTTTTTTTTGTTGCTCTCACAGCATCACTACAGGAGAGGAACCGCTTCTCCGGTGTTATTCAAACAGACACATTTCACAAGTTTATCCAGTATCGTTGACATTTCATACCTGTTTTGACGCTTCCGCCGCCATTTTAAAACAAACTTGTACCGTGGAGTGCGTTGTAATCGAGTCGAGAATGATCACCGTCGATAGATTCACCTGTCTGGAACAGAAGGCATTAATAATCGACCCCGCAACCTGAGAACCTGCTGACTTTGGAAAGAAAAGTGAATTCCGCAGAACTAGAACTGTTACGCGAGATTTTCAATGTGTTATAACTTTCGTTAATGTTAAAAAATATATATTGTATTTGTATAATATTGTGGGTTTCCATTTCAAGGGTTCAAAATAGTTGTATTCTTTGGAATATTCTTCCTAAATGTTGGCCTACGTCACTGGGCGGCAATATTATTAGTAGCCTAGTATTATTATTGAATGAAACATGTCCACCTGTTTAATCCCATTCAATCAATCTAGATGTTATACAAACATAAAAAAAATAATAATAAAGTATACCAAATGTGATTAGGAAATTTCATTCCAGATATTAATTTAATTTTCACTTATTTTGTAACAATTAGTGCCAGATTACACAAAATATATCGAATTCTATATCCAGTTTCAAAAAGAGTATATCAAGATATGTAACCAAATCCCTAACCCTATTTTAAATACTAGAAAATGTGGCCAAAAAAAAAAAAACATGCATTGCCCGATAAAAGAAAAAGTGATGTTAATATGATTTCATTACAACCTTTTGGATGGATGCTGTAGTGTCCACCAAACAATATATAGAACCAATTCTTCAATGACAACCCACAACAACAACATAAATGGATATGTCCTAAAATGTTTGAAGCTTACCATTACAATAGTATTACCCATCAGCAGACAATCCTAACTAAAGCCTGTGATATGATAAACGAGCTGGCTGTTCCTCCTACAGCATCGTCACCCTGCCCTCTAGTGTTAGCATCAGGTCGTGGATTTGAAATGTTAAGCTGCTTTTGCTTCCTGTCTGAGTTGTTACCACTTGAAAAAATAAAAACAGGGGAATTCATAGGCTGAGGTTTGGTTTATTCCTTTATTAGATGTTAAGAAAATCCACAATGAAACAAAATAATTTACTCAGGGTGTACATGAAATCAGAACACTTCTACTCAGGATAGTTAGGATTTAGGAACATGGAGGGGGGGGGGGTGAAGGAGCATCTAGGTGGGAATGAAAAGATGAGGAAAAACTCAAGTTTTCAGTGCTGGATATGTTCTTCAGACCACGGTGTAATTGAAACTCAGCGACCCGGTCAGTGTCGTTCCAAATGCATATACCCTCACTGAATGCATTTTTCTCATCATGCATGTTGTGTCCCGTCCCCCCCCCCCCCAACATGGCCTATTAAAATGGAAGAATTAAATTAGGAAAGGTGGGATGCGTTCCTTTCGACTCCCATGTTAAGTGCTTTTTGTCACTTAACTACTTGCACACATTCACTCACAGATTCACACACTCACAACATTCTTTCAATCGCCTATTTAACCTCACTTGTATTTTTTTTAATTTATTTATTTATTTTTTTAAATATTCAACCAAACTATTTTGTTAAAGGCATACTATGTAACTTTCCCCTCGTCGGTCCCACTACAGGTTGTCTCATTGGAACTACAGCCGCGGCTGTAGTTCCAATGAGACAACCTGTAGTGGGACCGACGAGGGGAAAGTTACATAGTATGCCTTTAAATCCAACATTAAAAAAAAAAAAAAAAAACAAGTGTGATGTTTGCATGCTGCATTTTTAGAGACCGTCAATGATTTGTTTTTGTTTTCTCTCAGGCGTCCCTCACGCAAAAGTAAACATGCAAAAACTAACTGAATGACTTTTTCTCCATATATTCTCGAATGTTTACATGCGCCAAGGTATTGCATAGGACTCTCAGGGCTCTTGAACTCCCCTCCACATTGCGTATGCAAATCTACAATGGCTTAGTTCTTCCCCCCCTAAAGCTATAGCTCTAAGTTAATGACAGTCACCTCTGTGGTTTGCTTGAAAAGAACTCCTGTCAATAATTTCTGCTCTACAATCAAAGAAAAGGTTTTACATTGATGCATCAATGCACTGTCACAGGTCTGAGTGTAGATTATGCAGTATGCTTATATTAAAAAATTCCTGAGTGTCTGATGACTGTCAAAGAAAGGTGACAAGACCCAGAAGTTGGAGTACCTTTCATTCAGCTACTTGGGTTTTTTTTTTGTTTTTTTTCCCCAACTGAAGTGGCATTGGATTGAACAAACCATACATACAAGCTTTGCATTTTTAAATGAAGAAGCCATTTTCCAAAGCCATGCCCGCAATAGAGACACCTTTACCTGCGACAGTGCATTACAGAGTCTGCTCACACTGCTGACCTGTTTTTCATTGCCCATTAATGGAGGGATGATTTCAGTTGTCTGTGCTTCAGTTTCATGGTACGTGACAAATAAGTCACCCTTCTACTATCCTCATAACCGGTTCGAATTTTTTTTATTTTTTTTTTAAGTTAAATCGAAAGGTAAGAAAAAATGTATTAAGAATTGCACAATGCATTTCTCTGCAGATGCTTTGACTTCATTTCATTTCAGCACAGGTCACAAGAAGGGCCAGTCCAACCACACCTCAATCGTTTTATAGCTTTTTTTTTTTTTCCCGGCCTTTTTAAATTTAGGGGGGCACTTATGCATTTGCATTTTTTTTTTTTTTTTGTGTGTGTGTGAATGTACTGTATGTCTCTGCATACATTCACGTTTCTCTGAGATAAAGTTCTAGTGCACTCATTCTGAACCAGTGCCTTCACAAGTTCTGTTGCCAACACACAAACAGTGAGACATTACTCAATATTTCAACAAGATATATTGTAAACCAAAAAAATAATAAAAACACACCTCATATGGGAAAAAAAGAAAGAAAGCATTTTGTACCTTAGTGTAATTATGCCATGTTTTTGGTTTGACCACCACCCCGCCACTTGTTTCGTTAGACATTTGTTTAGCTGCAGGAGGGACAATTAACCATCAGTCAATGCTGATTTTGTCCTTTCTGCTTTGGGGACAAGTAACTGAAAAGATGTGTAGCAACGTGAGATTGATTATCTGCACGTATGTCTGCTTCAGCTGTTACAGGCCTGACAACTAAGAAAAAAAACAAGACACATTAAGCAAGAGCCGCGATCAGGCTAAACTGTTTTTTTTTTTTTTTCCTTCTTTTCACAATTTTCGCAAAAAGATATTCGTGGAGTCTGACTGTCTGGACTACAATCAAAACTAGGCTATGCCATCTACTTATCACAGCCATACTGTGGAACTGCAAATTCAAAAAAAAGGTGTTTGAACATATTTATAGCACCAATAGTCTGTACCATAGAAATTACAAAAAAATTAAAACAAAATGTTTCATTCAGTTGCAACACAGGTGTCTGCAGAAATGGCTGTAGTCATGTTTTTTTATGATGTTTTAACCCAAAACACAAACTTTTTTTTTTTCTTTTTTATCCCCCAATTCTTTTACAGCATTGCATTTCAAGTAGATTATTAGTATTCTTTCCAACAAAACTCTTTTGATTTCCTGTTTTTTTTATTTTTAGAGGATTTTTTGTATTATTATTTTAGCCTCACAAACCATACTAGGTCTATTACTAACTTCTGTATGACTATCACCATTCAAAAATCAGACTCATTTATGATAACTTTTCACACATGGGGAATTTCGGGATAGAAAGAAGAAAGCTGCACACATTCTCTACTTCACATTCAGAAAGTCTTCCAAAACAAACTATTTTAATTAAACTCTCAAATGCTTACACAACTCAAAAACCTCAACATCCTTCTATTATCTTTCTGAACACAAGATGGAAAGTAGAGGATGCGATAGCAGCCGTTTCACACAAGATTATGTTCAACTAGGGAAAAGGGGAGTGAGACTGGCTGGACGAACATACATGCACAACCATTCAGATACCACCAACAACCAGTATCCTAGCTCAAAAGCAAAATGGTGGGAACAAAACGGACGAGAATAGAACAAAAGATTGTCCCTACTACCTAACTGAGACTTGAATGAGGACCAGTGTACAGAAGAATCAAATTAAACACATTCTAAAATGCCTAAAATGCATGTCTGCACATTGCATCACTCAAAAGACTGAACATATTTTTTGAGTTTTCCTATTTTTCCTCGCACTTTTTTTTGTTGTTGATCTGATTGTTGATTACACAAGGTTTTTAAGTTAGTAAATGAAAACCAGCAGGGTTATGTGTGAGTTTGTTTGAAGGGGTGTGTGTCAGAAAATGAGCCTACATTAGGTTTTTCCAGCTCTGAGATGACCCTGAATCTTTGCTGGTAGAGGTCCAGTCACAAAAGGAGAGGAAGGTCTCCTCTCTATGACAGGTGTCCTCTGCAAAACTGGAGTATTCAAATGTTGCTGCTCCCTGGAGAAAGAAGTCAGGCAGAATGGTTAGATTGTTGCACGCCTGAATATCCATGCTGCAGCTCACTGTTGACTGTCCTGTTGATTTCTTTACCGCTTGCATCTGTTGTATTTTCCAACTGACCGTTCAGATTCTGTGACCCAATGAGGGATTTCAGCTTGATTGCCGCTGCTAATGTTTTTCTCAAAATCCCTCAGCGGATTTTGATAGCCGGAAACAAAAGTGGGGATACTATTTAGACAGCTCACATATTTTGATGGTTGTTAAAGCAGAAGCTGGTGGCCAGTAGTGTACAGGTCTGTCTCTAGGATCCCATCAATATTTGGGTACTTCAGTCTTTTTTCCCCATGAGAAACTCCTTTTGAGTCATAATACTCGGGAGGTCACATATTACAGTATTTGTATTTGAATGTGCTGTTCACATAGCGCTATAGCACTGGTTAACATCTATGAAGAGTGGAGTGTCAGTGTGGATCTGTTGCCCACACGTTTGTCTATAACGAACTAATGCTCTCTCTCAAATTGAAATAAAACAATGAAACATTAACTGTTTAAATTCACTGGTTTGATGTGTTGCAAGAACCTTATGTGAATAAAATGGTAAAAAAAAGAAAAAAGAAAGTCGTTTATGAAAACTGGTTTACCTGTACACTGAGATCCAGGGAAAAGGGGGGAACAGAGTGTGCTCTGCCACCAGCACTCGTCTTGCTGGTTGCCAGTTCCTCCCTGTCCACTTATATTTAACAGAGGGAACTGAACAAGACAAATGAGAAGTGGTTAGTGTGTTTTAACAAACCGCTGCCTGAGACGTCACAGGTGGAACCCACTTCACAGCTGATGGCAGATTATGAAACGATGTGTGGTTAGGCCAACACTTTTGTTAAAAACTCTTAAGCACACAGATCACAAAATATATTGATTTCTTAGGAGATCATTTTAAGAAAACCTCACCTCTGGCACATCTCCAACAAAGTCATAAGCAATCCCATACTTATGGATCTGACCTGCTGGTGCAGATAAGCAGGACTGCTTTTCTCCTGAAGACTCCTCCTTTTGAATCTTGCCGACTGAGACGTCTGTCTGTCCACCTGCAGTGGGTGCAGCTGCTGCCGTTTTGCAGTCTAAGCATATCTCTTGCTCAGCAATTGGCAGGAGGGTACTGGAGCCCTCCTGTGAATCCAGAGAGGTCTGGGCACTCTTCTCCATGCCAGACTTCTTTAATCTGGGTAAGAATTTACCAGATTCCAGTTCTGACTTCCCGTAATAAGGGCCCTCACATTCTGCATCCTCCTCCAGAGGTTTGAGGTCTGCCTGAGGATCATCAAAGACGTCCACCGGCGCCAGGACGGGAAAACTCATCTCCTCTTTGTCAGTTTCAGCCTCAGAATCACTCACTCCTCCAGGAGATAACTCTGAGGCCGATATTGGTCGGAAATGAGTCCTGGGGGAAATGCGAATTGCCCTGTACTGCGTCCGGTTGATGCCATATATTCGTGGGTGGAAGGCGTCATTCTCAGAGTCCGAGCAAAGAATAGATTTGGGCTTGAACCCTGGACTGAATGATGCCATGTCCTCAGGCTCAAAAGAACACTCAACATGGAGGACTTGGGAGAAGGGATTGTTCAGGTTGAAGGATGCGAACGGGTAATCTAAACCTTGCTCCTCACCATGCAAGCCTCCGTAAGATCCAAGCAAATCTTCATGGAAGATGAAAGAAAATCCCTTATTCAATCCATCTCCGCCTCCTTTAATGGCCTGGTCACTCTGCCCAAAGGACACAAGAGGCCTCCACAGGGGCCTGTGCCCAGGGGCAAAGCAGCTGCCAGTGTTCATGAACACATCCGTGCCAGTGATGGTAAGCATATCTGAGCTGGAAGCAGATGCAGCTGCAGCGGCACACTGTAGCAGGCTATCTTGGGTGTCACTTGGCGGCACAACAGCCCAATTCTTATCACCACTTAGTGTCTTCAACTCTCCATACACCCCTCCTAGGATGAATGATGTACTCTCCTTGTCAGAGGTCAAGTCCCAGGGCTTGGACGGAGTCATGTAATCCCCGGCACCATCTACCTTGGAGAGTTTGTTTTTGGCTAAGTCCTGTTCTTCTTTCTTGCCTTCCCAAAGGTGATACTCTGAGCGCTGCACTGCTTTTTTCTGAGGTCCCTGAATTGGAACTCCCTTTGCCTGCACTTCCAGACAGCTGCAGCAGTAACCACCTGACTCATCGGAGAATAGCCCCTCGCTTGGTTTCTCTGCTCCTTGCTTTGACGTTACAGATTTGTCATCTCCTATTGCAGTCCAAATATCCTTTATTATCCCTGAGCTGTAGTCATCACTGTGTTGGTTTGTGTTGCCCGAAAACATGCCAGTGCTGTACTGTTCACTCTTATCCTCTTCCAATGCTATACCACAAATGGACTCCAATTTAGATTTTTTGGTGAAGGTCTGATTGGATGCTGTACTAATACTGACATCCTCACACTTACGGCCAGGGTCTTCTTGCAAAAAATCCAAGATTTCATCCTCCAGATATGTACCAGAGAGAGGAGGGATTATACAAACAATCTCTTCGTTGCCAATTTGAGCAGCATCCTCTGTTGGAACATTTCCTTGCTCGTTGTCTGAACGAGTCTCCTCTGAATGTGACCACGGACTGCAAGTTCGTGTTGAAAGGTTAGAACAGTGTTCAGTTTCGTCAAAGGCACTATTTTTGGTCCATATTAGCAAACGAGACTGTTTATGCGGATGGGGGTCAAGACAGCTACTAGAATCTGTGTTGTTGTTGTTTTCATGACCAACGGTGAGTGAGTCGCAGGAAAAAGGAAAAGTGGGGCTGTCATACTGCAGCTCAAAAAGAGAGAAGCAGGATGAGTTCAAACCAGAGGGTTCACTGGTGGCTTCAGGGACAGGTGGCTCCTCCAGATTTCCAGATAGTTTGCTCAGGGTAAATGAAACACTATCGAAAAGGGGGGAGAGTCGAATGGGAGAGTCTCCTACGAAGCTTTCTCCGTCTATATCTTCTGAAGTAGATGGCGAATAACATCCCCACACTTGAGCCATGTTTTCAAGATCCTCCATTAAGAATCCAATAGATCCTGAAGCTTCCTGTGAGTCTGCCCATATTGCACTTTCCCCTTGCTGCTCAAGGCCATCTAACACTAAACAACATTCTGCCTCAACGTCTCTTTGCTCTTTGCTTTTTTGTCGAATCATGCTCAAGATCCGACTTTCTTGTACAGAGTCTGAGGCACTAGTATCCAATATGGATTGATAAATGTCAACTTCATAGAAGTGAGTGAATTCAGACAGATGCTCGTCATCTAAATCTCTACTATCCTCTGGCTGAGGGCAGCTTGAGGTCCCAGTGAGTTCAACAGTTTCATCTTCTGCTTCGCCAGGCCCTTCCACAAAGTGCCCATCTACAAAGGAGCCTGCTGCTAGGTAAGCTCTGTGGTAGCTCTCATTGGCAATGCAGATTCCCTGGATTCTCTCCGGCAGCCTCTCCATGTCGGCTGACAAAGCAAAGCCATCAGGAGAGTCTACCTTGTTTCGGTATTTTGTTTCCAGCTTGCTTTGTCTGCTGCTGAAAGGTACAAAATACTCTGTGATGGGCTCAGTGTACCAAAGTGGCTCCTCCATGTATTCCTTTTTGTTTCTGGCCTCAACTCCGGACTCTTTCCCCTCCTTCCAGCCTGGATCTTTACGAATCTCCTTCAGAGGTCTCTTCCCCTTTTTGTAAAGCTGTGGTTGTTTGGCAGCGCCTCCAGTGGCACTGCTACTGCTCCCTCCTGCGTTTCTTCGCTCCTCTCTGTCGATTAACTTCACCTGTAGCTTCACCTGCCCGCTGTTGCGTGTTCTCTTATTCTTTGCAGCCTCCCTGGATTTGTGCCTTATTCTAACTGCCTTGCTTCTGGATGACTTCAAGTCACCCTGGTTCCCACTTGAGCTGGAGCCCGCCTCACTAGAGCCAGAAGACCAGGATCTGGGTCTGTATTTGCCCTCAGATCTGTGTCTCGTCTGTCTCTTCGAGTGGACGGTAGATTTCTCCTCTGCTCCTGCACCACCATGGTATCGATTTTCTTTCTCCCTCTTGCTTCGTCGCTGCTGGCCTCTCTCGTTGGTCACAGTAGTGATGGTGCCACATGCTTCGAGGTTTCGCTCCTTCGCAGCCTCACCTTCACTGTTGCAATCTTTTGGGGAAGAGGTGTCTGTGCTGGTCTGTGGTGCTGCAGATGATGAACTTGAATATGCGCAGGCCTTAGCTTTGTTCCACACCGTCATAATCTCTTGGAGACAAACTGGTTTCTCTGACAAAGGAGGAAAGGCTTCATAATACCTGCAGTCAAAACAGACCGAGAGAAAACTTGATTTAAATCCATTCATAGCAGCAGAGTTCAAATAAACAAATGCACGGGTTGTGTTCTGCAGCCACTTTTTGTAAATATGCACATTCATAGGTCCACAATATACATGATGTAGCTTACATTTCCACCTGGTCCTTTGAAGAGGGGGACTCAGCTCGCTCCGGAGACTGAGAGCCATCAGATTTCTTTTGAATCTGTTTTTCCTCTGTAAAAAGCACATTAAGACAATTTATTAGAGCAATTATTATTTAATTTCTATTTTTTTTAGTAAAAAATTCTAAATGATAATAACGGTCTTCAACCAAACCTTTCTGTTTGTTTTGGATGTCCTTTAGTTTAGAGCAAAGCTCTTCAACCAGGCTCTCAATTCCAGAGTTCTGCACAAATGAGACAAAACAGACAGATTTTTGAGAACTCAAACTAAATATTGTGAACAGCAGATATAAATTTCATTACATGATGTATTCGTATACTTGTGAATGTGACAAAACTTTGAGCTTGAACAATAGTTGGAATTGGTGTGAGCACATTTCAACATACAAACAT
Organism: Sander vitreus; assembly: GCF_031162955.1. Lineage (NCBI taxonomy): Eukaryota > Metazoa > Chordata > Actinopteri > Perciformes > Percidae > Sander > Sander vitreus. The sequence goes on along the minus strand of NC_135873.1, from coordinate 16,256,844 downwards.
ATTTGGCAAAAGTTGTACACCCAGCAACGTGAGTGAAAAACACTGTTACACATCTGAAGACTGTCAAAAAATGTAATCAAATGGCACATCTTACCGGTACTGTAGAACAGGAATGACTGATGACAATGTCAATATCATGGTAGAGTACTACTGGAACTACATTGTAGTGATATATTATAGGGATTAGTTAACTACTTAACAAAATCCTACCCAGGTATTTTAAGTGGGACACTGAATACCTGCTTTAGAATCTGTATAAAATCAAGCCAAACAATCATTTCTTTTTGCTTTTTCTACCTTCAAAACAACATGACCCAGTAGTCTTGGGTAAGAATGCAGAGTTTCTAAACATTGAAGCTACATTGAACCTTAATGTGACACAAGTCAAACTGGCTGAGCATAGGCATGCTCTGCCATGACGGTCCTATATTTAGCTATGGTGCAGAAATGCTTTCAAAAAAATAAAAAAAAGGGGTTAAGCAACAGTACAAGTGATTACCTCACTATGTCCTAAGACACTGGACATTTACTACATATGCTGTTTCGCTTATTGCCTTCTCCCATTGAGCAATATGATGCGTAAAAAACATAATCAAGGGTTTGAAATAAACAAAACAACAATGTTCAAACGCAAGCTTAGATCAGGTAGGCACTGTCGAAGCAATTGGCCTAAAAAAATTAAAAAAAATCACAACATAGCTGCTCCTGAGTACCAGTCCTGACATACACTTTAGCTCACTCATTTCCTGATCACTCTTCCGGAAAATAATATTCCTTACCATGCCACTTCATGAAAAGCAAAGCAAAGTTTCCTCCTGCCCTGTGTTTCCTCTTGCATCATTGTGCTAATGCCGGTCAGCTGACAGCCGACCGACTCTGCCGCTCACTGCTGCAATCCTGTGCAGTGTATACTGGTTAAAAAATAGACTGCAGAATCCAGTCCCCAGAGAGGAGCTCAACACTCCTCCTCTTGCCTTGCAGACCCTTCCCCCTACCCTCCCTCCAGCTTTATGTTGTGTCATTCTCAACTAAATCACACCTCACTTACTACTGCAGGCCATTGAAGAAAGTTTAAGTACTGTAAATCTATCTGCAGCTTTTTTGAGTCATAGGTATGGAATCAAATGAATACGCTTACATGCAAATGACACTCCTTCGAATGCCACGCATTATAAGTGAGGATAGCATTGTTTTATATCAAGGCAGGGCTCTCCCTGCCATTATACGGCTTAAGGGATGGACACACAGAGCCGACGGCCAAACGTCGGCAGAAAAGGCAGTTGGGCTGATCAGTCTCCCCCAAATTGGTCCAAAAAGTGCCTCGGAACACACCAAAGCGACGAGACGTAATACGTCTGCATAACAGCAGGCGGCGCTAATCTGTATTGTCGCCCAAAAATGAAAACCGGCAGCTGATTGGACGAACGTGTCACGGGGTCTGGTTTCTCCAGAAATTCAAAAGACAGACTGTCATGGCGACTCATTCAGAATACGATCTCATATTGGACTAAAATAGTTCACCGGACGTGTTTCTGAAAACATTTTAAGCGAGAAATAGGCCGTGCAGTTGCTGAATCTGTCTTCATTTCAGATTAACAAAAGGTCAGTTTAAAAGATTTTCGTCAGATTTCGAGAGACTCTAGTCACGCTCATCCCGCTCCCTGTTTCCGGGTTAGCACTCTACCAAATCAGATGGGTCATTTGAGTCCGACTGCCGGCAGTGCCCGCCCCGCCAATTATACATGTCAAATCGGCCAAAATGAAGGACGACGGCACGGAACACACCGAACAGACTCAAGTCACTGACCTCGCCAGACTGTCCAACGGCCGATCATCGGCTCGGTGTGTCTACACCTTTAGGGATAGGACCTGAACAAATGGGGTCCCAAGTGAAGACCCGAAGAAGGGCCCACAAAATGTTTCAGTCAGTGATTGTACTGCTAAGAAAAGACCTACAAGTTCAGTAGGACTAAAATCCAAAAAAGAAATTGACCGACAGCAAAGACAAACACGGATAACCATTGGTATGGCTTTTCCTAGTTGGAAGAAGCTGGAAAAAGAAAAGGGACTAAGGTCGGACACGCTGCTCTTGAAAAGGTTAGCAATGGGTTTTGTAATGTATTAGGAGTAAAAATTATTGATACTTCATTTACTTGCGTCATGTGGATGCACCGACAGTGGGGTCATTACTTTGAATTCCTCATTGGGGCTATGCACTATACCTTCAGGATTTTAGGTTTTTTTTACTTAATTAAAATGGGCTAAACAATGTCTCTGCAGTGAGTTTGTGATTATATGGTTAATTATTTTATATGGCTTTGGGTAATCTTTTCCTCGCTGCTACCGACACAACCACAAAGCTTTATGCAAACGAATGTGTGCAAATGAGCGTATTACATCATTTGTTTATTGGCATTTCTTTAAACCAATCACAATCGCCTTGGGCGGTGCTAAGCGCCGGAGAAAAGCTGCGGTGCCGCTGCAAAATAGGCTCGGAAGGAACTTGTTTTGGTGGAACATGTGTACGTTTAAAAGTTGTTTTAGTGTGGCCGGTTGGCTCGGTTGGTAGAGCAGGCGCACATGTGCAGAGGTCCAGGGTTCGAGTCCGACCTGTGACGGGTTTTCCTGCACGTCTTCCCCCCTCTCACTCCCCTTTCATATCTCAGCTTTCCTATTGAATAAAGGCAGAAATGCCCAAAAATAAAAAATAAAGTAGTTTCAGTCATGCGACAGAATACTCAGATTGGACAGATAGTCTAGCTAGCTGTCTGGATTTACCCTGCAGAGATCTGAGGAGCAGTTAACCATAGTCCTCACAAATCCACCGGAGTTTAGAATGCTAACACAAAGGAAGCCCCAAGGCATTAGATATCTGGCCTAAATGAGTGAAATCCGGCAGATTTTCCAGCGGCAACAGAGCAATACTGGAAGTGGAACGTCAAGGATATAGACTACCTTTTCAGTGACGGCTAATTGAAGGTGTGGCCACCCAGCCACATGAGCTGACAATGCATGTACATTGAAGATCTTCCCTTGTTCAATGCTTTAGCCACCCACATTGACATAGCTTCATTCAGTGTCTATTCACTGTGATTTATGCAATTAATACCTGCATGACTGCACCTTAACATACAACAAAGAATACTAACATTTCTGACATGCCTTCTGTATTGAAAATTATTTTCATTCAAAAAAGTTTCACATAAGACGAGGCTGGTCAAAGAGTTACTGCTTCAATGCATTACTAATGACTTGTTTGCATTATTATTACAAAGCCATAGTGATTTATGTTAATTATTATTTTACACTACAGAAAAATAAATCATAACTTGATTAACACCATCCTCATAAATCATCAAAATCTCAGGACTACAACAGTCTGAGTGATAATGCTGCTTACTTCATCAGATGCAGAGCGGAGGCATTGCACAGCAGCTTGCTTCTTCATTTCCTCAAGACTCAAGTCGGTCCCTCCTTTCTTCTTACTCTTGCCCCATTTCTTCCCAGTTCCCTTCTCCCAGCCCAAGAAGATGTCATTTTCCTTTAACACATACCGAGAAAAGTCACTCACAAAAAGGACAAAACAACCTTTTTAAAGCATAGAAACATTACACATTTACATTACACTCTAAACATTTCTATAGAAGAAATTAGCACACTAACACAGCAAACTGCATATCAATGACTGTAATGACAAATGACAGGAATCAAAAGGAGGAATTAGTCAGTGGTAGAAGCACCATGGTGTGAAAGAAAAGCCCCATTGTTAACCTCTCCTGCCAAATTGATGTTTTCCTCTACCTAGGCCATTATATTTACACACTTACTTCCCTTCCTGTATAAAGCCCACTGCCTACTCATTTGACAATGCAAAACACTAACCCTAACAATGACAAACAAAAACTTTGTAAGTGTTTTGACTTTGACTAGAAATATTTCATTAAGGTTGTGGGAGCCCACCTGGTCCTGCAGGTCATAGTCGTAACTGTCATGCAGGAGAAGGCTGAGGACGTAGCGGGTGTAAATCATGGCATCAATCCCGCACTTCTCAAGCTCCTGGCAGAGCCAGCTTTGTACTGGACCCAGCGACTGGAGCAGGGACATCTCTGAGGCAGGCAGGGGGCCCACGAGGGGGTAGGGGCAAGAGTGGTTTTCAGGAGGAGCAGGACCGTCTGAATCGGTGCTCACTGGACGCATGGGACCTCAGGTGTTGGTCATTTTCAGGTGACGCAGCATTGTGATGGGTAGGGACTGTAGGGTGGTCGGTGGAGAAGGGTACAGAGAGAGGACGAAGCAGAACCTTGGGAAGAGAGGACAGTCACTCCAGCAGGACGCACTGAAGGGGCTCTACATGGGGAGACATGTAGGATGTTTTTTTCTTCTTTTTTTTTTTTTTTATTATTGCTTTGAGCAAACGGGGGATTTTAATCGTCAGGCATGGCTTATGCTGCTGATAGATCTCAGCTGCTGAGCAAAACACAGAATGTGTTTGCGTCTCAGTCGGAGGGGTCCATTTTGGGGCTACGTCTTACTTCACCGGCACAACCTGAAACAGAGAAAAAAAACCATGCATCAGTTTCTCATAAATATTTTCAATATTGAATGCAATATGGTCAAAGACCTTACACATAACCACAGCACAGAGCCAAACAGCAAAATAAATGCATTTCTTTGATTTTAAAATGGCTAAGAAACAGGGAGACAAATGTTACGACGGATCCTACCACACAGCATATAAGTTGTGGTCTTTCTCCCGAATGATGTAGCCTGATCGTGAATAACCTTGATTACTAGCAAGCTAATGGGCTCCTGAGAGAGCACGAGCTCTTTAAATAATGCAAACAGCACTCACAATCATGACACATTATTGTGATAAGACCTATTTAAAGTGATTAACATGTTAAAGTAATGTGCAATTTCCTCAAAATACAGCACATTTACTACAAAGTGACCTCTCACATTAATGTGAAAGTACCTCAAACATCAGAGTTTTTCAAGTTTGTATGTGTAATGATGCCTTATGACCCGCCTGTTACGTAAATGTGATGTAACAAGAATTAAATGAGAGAAGTGGCCATGACCAAGTACTTTTGAAACACCTGATACAAGGCTTTATAAAACAGGAAGCACCACTTTACTTGGTATTCCCTTCATTACAAATCACAAAATAACAGCTTGTAGTTTCAATTGTGAGTAATACAACCAAATATCTCCTAGATTTGTGCCAATAACAAACAACAAGCAAACTCCAGTTAGAATGACTGTGTGGCTGTCAAGTGCATGTGTTTCACATAGCAGCAGCGGATTAGGGGACAGACGTGAGGAGCAAATGGAGGCTGCGCCGATTTCATTGGCTGGCCTGGTCGTCACTCAACAGTAGGATATTCTAGGTTTTACCCATTAGATACGTCAAAAGGGCAAAATATAATGCAAGATAATATGCAACCATATTATTTCAGCAAGCATCACCCTTTCGTGGAATGACTATGTCAGTTAAATAAATACAGATACACAACAGCTAAAAGGTTAGCTAGCTTCATCGATAATTGCTAAACATGGCTGACCAGTGTCTACAACCCAGCTGTTTCTTGTATGCACACTAGCCCCGGCCGGCTAGCTCTCGATTGCCCTGCCCACAAACCAACTTTATCCTGCAACCCATTTCTTATGGCAATTTCTCTGACATGGAAAATAACATACGTGCAGTTTGTGCCGTGTTAACAACAGTTACCTACTTTAGCCTACTTCGGGTGCACTGTAACGTTGTGCAAATGTTTCACGTTATGGTTTACGGACATTAATGTTACATTGCTGGGCTATCGAGTGCGGCAAGGCAACTAGCTACAGAACAGCCAGGAACGGCATTTAAGATGAAGCAGTAATGCCATTGGTGATTTGGTAACGGTTGAAGTGTCAAGTAACGTTGTACCGACTTGTGGTATTAATTTGTTAGCTAGCGTCACTTTGCAGTCAAATCGCAAGGTTAGCTGGACCACCGACCTTTAACGTTAGCTAATGAGCTAAGTTAGCTACCGAGAGCTGCTCGTCTCCTGTCATTAGGCAGTTTGTTATTTTTACGTTTACCTAACGTTCATTAGTGAGACAGGATGTTACATTGCAGCCTAGCGTGAATTAATTTAATGCTAATCACGATCTTTCCCCGTCCCGCAAAGGCTACCTAGCTAACGTTAACGTTAAGTTGGTGTTATGTCGGACAGTGAACGAAGGCTGCAGAGTGACATTAGAGCCCTGACGGTTCTCCATTAAATAGTTAACTAGCAAACAGCAACACGCTAACGTTAGGCCAAGTCTAAACTTTCAGTCGGAAACGTAGCACCCAAAATGGCCAAAAGTCAACACAATATTGTAGAGATGTGCGATTCAGATTTAAACTAACGTTAGCTTTCACGTACGTTTGTTGTTGTAACCTAGGGGGAGGAGGAGCGGCTGCCCCGGCGGGCTACCGGAGGACTGTCAGACGTTTTCCCTTCAAAAATGTACGCCATATCGTCATACAGCGAAAGAGTAAACTGACTAAACAAGGAACACTTAACAGGGACAAAAACACCACAGTTTGACAAGAAAACTCCCAGTTGGTTACAAACCTGCCGCGGGCTGAAGTAAAGAGGAGCAGCGAAAGAGGAGCGGCTATTTCTCTTCCGCTGCCGTTCCGAGCTCGAGCTCTGGAATCCGCTGCGGTAGCATCGCGTATCATGGACGCCGACAGAAATGGCGCTGTTTTCACATCCAGTGCTTCTTCAACAGCGTCAAGGAAAACGGCGACATTCCGGCTCAAGCAGGAGGAAGGCCATTCCTCGATGACAGTTACATCTAGAACCACAATGTCCGCTATCGAAAAGCCAGTTTCATTCAGAGAAGGACTCCTAAATGCGCCACCATCCGCGTTCGTATCTAGGCAACAAACAGCAAACCTCCCCTGTCCTATTCAGGTTTGATTCCTCCGCTAGGGTATTGCATCAGAAGCCCAACTAGTACTCTTCAAACTAAAGTCATATGATGAATGACATTGAGCAAATTAACACTCAGAACTAAACATTAAATAAGCGATTCAATTGTCTCCTTTGGGTTTAACTTGTAGGAATTATTAAAAAATAAAAAACAAAAACACCAACTTAATAACTCTTGTCTTAGCACTATGTTATGGCTAGAGGCACAATATACTCAATAATATGGTATAATATCGTTAAAGTTGATCAAAATAGTTTATTTACTGTGTCATTATTAATTACTCTACAATGTGTTTATGATGGTATTTTCATATAATGTCCATTTTGCTTTATTACACACACCTTGCCACAACATAGTCCACAATATTTATAAATGAAACCACAACAGGAATCACATTTCTGTGCAATAACGCCATTTGTATGACTATAGCTTTGAGTTTTCAACCTCTTGTCCTTAGAAAATGCCCCTTTTTCAGTTATAGTTTTGACAAAGCAACCAAAACGGATTTTAGATTGATTTGTTTTTATTTAAATGTAGATAGGTGTTATATATCAGGTAGATGCAGATGTCCTTTCCAAGGTATTGCTTGTTTTTACTAATTTAGTATCACGGGGCGTTGTATTCTTTATTGTGAACCATAGACTGTATATACAGTCTATGTTGTGAACCAGTGTTTTGTTAAAACAGACACACATTACCATCACTAATATCAGTACTGCTAATATAGCTGTACCATTAACTCCTTATTACTACAACTGTGCAGTTACCATTACTAGTAGGCCTACTTTTTATAGCGCCACTACTCCTCAAGAGCAAACGTTGTACAGTGAGTGAGATCCTGTAACCTTAACCAGCCACTTATTTCTGCTTCTCAAAGCCTTTACGTTGTCACTAACCACTGTGTGTGTGTGTGTGTGTGTGTGTGTGTGTGTGTGTGTGTGTGTGTGTGTGTTGGGGCTGGTACTAATTCTTTTGACTTACCACCTGCCCCGATCAAGGGTCCATAGTGTGGCACACTTCATGTGCCCTCTGGCCCCTGGGGTTAAGACCTATGGGACGAGACGCCTATTGGCCAGCTGTTTGCACCAAAAGAGGTCAGGACATGTGTGTGGAGGCTGTGCACATGAGAGCCAAAAGAAAAGAAAAGGGAGTGTAGAAGTGCGTGTGAGGGGTGTGTGTATGTTTATTGTGAGTGAGGGACAGAGTGTGTATCTAACAGCTGACGTGGTATAATATCTGTCATTTTACTACAGGTCCCAGGGTCCCTCAGGGCCAGTCAATAGACTAATATTGAGTTCTGCTTGTGATCTTTATCTGAAGCCAGAGCACTGCAGCCCAAAGCCAAACACAAATTGACCCTCTGTAACACCTGATAGATGGGAAATGTTTTCACCGTCATCCTGTCACTGATAGCAATGGCGTAGGTTTTGTTTCAACATTGGGGGAGTTTGGGGCGGTCTGGGGGCCTTCCTCCAGAAAATTTGGAGAGTCAAACACTTCACTCCCTGCATTCTGGTGACTTTTTATGCAACAATAAAAATGTCTTCATATTCAAAACATCATGTGTTTCGGGATGGCTATGAAGACAATATGTACAAAGTACATCTCAACAACAAATCTATAAGAGAATGAGTTGTTCAAGCCATAAGCTCCAAAGTTTACCTCTACATAAAAGACATGAAATCACAAGAAATCACACTTGTTTTCCATATACGTTTTAAGCCCCTGAACAGTTGTTTTTACCTCTTTCACATTTTTTGAGAGGGACAATTCTATCTCTTCTAAATATTAAAGACACACACACACACACACACACACACACACACACACACACAATCACCCACCCTTCCCAGCCACGAGCGGCACCTTAACTCTGCACTGCTCTTTGTGCTGACAGCTTTCTCGTTTGCCAGTGCTAACCGAAAGTCAATTTGGAGCAGATGGCACAGTTAAAAGATGCCCCGTAATCCTCTCCCAGGAAAGGGGGTTAGGGAGATTGGGTAAGGGGTTGGGTAAGAGGCCTCTCTGGGGGATTTCACTGCAAGGTTGTGAAAGAGAAATGTGTCCCACAAAGCTTTAGTGTGGCTTTCATGCACCTTTACAGCGAGTTCACAGTGCTGCGTGAGGTGAAGCTGGTTATCACGCGCAGGGTGGGTCACTGAGGTGAATCCTATATTAGTCCCAGCTCACGAGCTAGATAACTATAGACATGTGGTGTACTGTACACGCCTACTTATAGCATTGTCTCTGTCTCCTTAAACAACCGTATAAGCAATTTCACACTCAAAGCTGACATGCCATTTTTTTTTCTGCTTTTGCCCACAAGGGCCAGTTAATGAGAAGGCCTCAAGAACACTTCAGCTCATGTGTTTTAAAAAATTTTTTTTTATTAATTCATCTGGGACACACCTGCAGTCAGGGCTTTAAATGAATCACACGTTTTAATCACCAGCCAATCAGATTTTCCACTAGACCATTTTTTTTTTCCAGGGAAAATGAAACAGATTATGAGTGCCACTGAATACATTTAAGCATCCATGTTTCTTTAAAAAAAAAAATAGGATTTTGGGTTGATGGCTGTTAGATGAAATATAAACATTTAAGATAAGATAAGATAAGATAAGATAGACTTTATTAATCCCACACTGGGGAAATTCCTGTTACAGCAGCTCAAAAGAAAGAAATGTACACACATCAGAATAACACAAGTACACATTAAGTAGCCTAGACATAGGAGAAATAAAGTATAAGAAATAGCAAAAATAGAATTAGTTATAATAGTAATAAAACAAACATATTTACACAATAAACGCCCTTATATAAACACACAGTATATAAACACAGATGTACAGATGAATAGAAATGACATATTGCACAGTTGGAGGTAACAAATTGTGATAAATAAATAAATAAATATGCTTACTCCACTTTTTGTTTTTTTCCTAACCAACTTTACTACTTTATTTCAGCTCCTCTGGTTTGTTTTGTGCAGTTCCGTTCGTTTGCAAGCCAAAACACACACCACATTTCTTGCCAGAAAACAGACCAATGTGGAAACACTGACTTCTCAGATTCTTTCTGCAGCCTGACGATTTAAACGGACGCTTCGCTTCATTCATCACCAAAGTGTCAATTTAAAGCCCTGCTTGCAGTGACTAAGGATGATAAGGAAAAGTGTAATGTGCATGATTTAATGTAATCCCAATGCCTTATCAGAATTAGTTCAAGTTCCAGGATTGGGTTTTACCAGCTATATGTAAGTATGTGACTACTGTGTGTAAATCCCTTCCAAAAAACTATTAGTTTAAGCTTAGATTTACTAAAGCTTGTTGCACTTACTGTAGCTGGTAAAGACTTCAGCTATGTTCCAAAAATTACAGTTTTAAGGGGGAAAACAATCATTCCATCTGAGGTTATTAGAATCACAATTTGTGATTTAAGCAGGTGTGGAAGAAGTATTCAGATCCTTTACTTAAGTAAAAGTACTAATGCCACAATGTAAAAATACTCTGTTACAAGTAAAAGTCCTGCATTGAAAACGTTGCTTATCATCAGGAAAATGTACTTAAAGTATTAAAAGTAAAAATACCCATTGTAGAAAGTGTAAAGGATCCAAACAGTTGTGTGTTTAATGGTCTAATCATCTCAGCTGGACTTGTAGGAAGTTATATTGTTGGCTTTTTAGTTTACTTTAGAATGAAACTTCTATTTTATGAACTACATGTGCTTTGTGTGCAAAGTAACTTTGTAAAGTAGCTAGTAACTAAAGCTGTCAGATGAAAGTAGTGGAGTAAAAAGTACAATATTTCTCTCTGAAATGTAGCGGAGTAGAAGGAGAAAGTGGCATGAAAAGAAAAGACTCAAGTAAAATACAAGAACATCAACATTTGTACTTAAGTACAGTGCTTGAGTAAATGTACTTAGTTACATTCTACCACTGCATTTAAGGTACAGGTATGTAGTATTGTTTTTGTGAAGAAATGATGCGTTTTAGTTAAATCATATTTAAATCATCGTTTTATTTAAGTTGACATACATCGCGTCACATACTCCTTTTTGCAGAATTGAAATACTTGCCTTTAAACGGACCAATCAGGAACTTTAAAGGAAGAAAGTAAAAAACTAATCCCGCCCCAAACAAAGCCATATGACTTTGGTTCCTCTTTCCGGTCTTCAAAGCTGTTCACCACAGTTTGCTCTCTGTCTGGACTCTGTCTGCATGCCTGACTGCATACATGCATGTTTGGATGTTTGGTTTTCTGTGCTTACAGTTGCGCAATGCTTCCACTGGCACTCAGCCAGTATACAGCTACCATACCTCACCTCAGGCCATTCAGAAAGATACTGAAAACAAACTGTAGTTTGGATCCCCTGAACATAATAAATGTGTGTATTTTACCTGTAGTGCTGACAATCTAGCCCCCTCTTCTTTTTCTTTTTCAGCCTAACCAGGGACAAGGACGGCAAATTAGCCTACAGCTAGAAGTCCACATACATTGCCTCGGTTGCACTTTAGATGTAACAATGTATTGTGATTGGATGTAAAACTTCCTGCTTCAAATGCAACTTGACTCATTTCTAGTTTGAAATGTGTTAACTGTTAACACCCTCTACCCGCCCCCCTCAACACACACTCCCCGCTAATGTAGGTCACAGGAGAAGCTCTGGCTGTCTGGCACTAGTCTGGTCTTGGTCTTGGGCTTGACTCAGTCTCAACCCCTCAAAGTCTTGGTCTTGACTCGGTCTGGATAAACTCTGGTCTTGGTGATGACTCGGTCTGGATACACTCTGGTCTTGGTCTTAACTCTGTCTCGATACACTCTGGTCTTGGTCTTGACTCTGTCTCGATACACTCTGGTCTTGGTCTTGACTCTGTCTCGATACACTCTGGTCTTGGTCTTGACTCTGTCTCGATACACTCTGGTCTTGGTCTTAACTCGTCCTCGATACACTCTGGTCTTGGTCTTCACTCGGTCACGATACACTCTGGTCTTGGTGATGACTCGGTCTGGATACACTCTGGTCTTGGTGATGACTCGGTCTGGATACACTCTGGTCTTGGTGATGACTCGGTCTGGATACACTCTGGTCTTGGTGATGACTCGGTCTCGATACACTCTGGTCTTGGTGATGACTTGGTCTCGATACACTCTGGTCTTGGTCTTAACTCGATCTCGATACACTCTGGTCTTGGTCTTAACTCGGTCTCGATACACTCTGGTCTTGGTGATGACTCGGTCTGCATACACTCTGGTCTTGGTGATGACTCGGTCTGCATACACTCTGGTCTTGGTGATGACCTGGTCTTGATACACTCTGGTCTTGGTGATGACTCGGTCTGGATACACTCTGGTCTTGGTGATGACTTGGTCTGCATACACTCTGGTCTTGGTGATGACTTGGTCTGCATACACTCTGGTCTTGGTGATGACCTGGTCTCGATACACTCTGGTCTTGGTGATGACTTGGTCTCGATACACTCTGGGGAACTTTGTTCACTGTTTTACCCTGTAGTGTCTTGCAAAATTTATGGAGTTTTACAATAAAAAACAATATACATATCTTTAAAGGTTTCTAAAAAAGAGTTTTGTTCAGACTCTGAGCCAGACATCTCCACTTCAGTAGACACCAAACTTTCCACTTTCATTCCTATCTATATTCTAAAGGTTTTCTGAAGGAGGAGTTTGTTCATATATCATTCTTTATGTAACATGTTATACTTATACCATTTATGCCTAACTTTTTTATGGAGTGATTTCCAGAAATTCCCTCTGTATAACTTTTAACTCTCAACAAAATGAAACAAGACTTTTGTACCTGACTTTATCCAAAGTATACATTTCTGTTCTGGAAATATATGCACAGTGCTTATTTAACAAGATGAAGCCTCATTTGCATATATATATATATTTTTTTAAAGATTATGTTCTGGGCTTTTATGGCCTTTATTTGATAGGATAGCTTTTGCAGTATCTCCCCGTGATAATACATGATCCAAACCCTGGAGGATGTCCAGGATTTTTAAATGTCCATCTGACTGCTGAAACCTCATGCAGTGGGAGAAAACCTTTGTGGAGCATTCAAGGATTTCTATGGGTGCTAAGAGCTTTGAATGAATTCAGATACTGTATGTGCTGGCTGGCGGTGATGTGAGGTCGAGATTATTGCTCTGACAATGTGTAAATGTGTCGTGCTGAAGGACTTGGGCTGCTGACGATAAAGAACAACGTCTCCCTGTCATGTGTTTCGCTGTGTGTGTGTGTGTGTACGTTCGAATACGAGAATAAGACAAAGAGAAGGCCTGTTTGCACCAGGACAGTGCAGAAACGTTACTTACATCACAGGCAAGTGGCTGTAAAAGTAGGAAAACGTGGATTACATCATGCGGCTGCCGTCTCTGCACAGAGAGCCTGTTATCAGCACAGTGCAGGCATGAATGTGCTCTCAATGCAAATAGCAGCAGCTCTCTGTTGACCTGTCTGCTGGCTGCACTTCTGCAGCAATGAATTGATCGCTGATAGTTTCAACAGCACCACAAAGTGCTCCCAGTCAAACAGAGCTCAAACTGTTTTGATTATTTGTCTCTCTCTTTGATCAGAGCCTGATTAACAGACAAAACACTTCATAGGAGATTTAAAGGAGCTGAAACCAATCTAAAGTAAATGTAACCATATATTTCCATTTGCAGAATACAGTTACAACAGCAAAATAACATTTCTCACTGAAATGGAAGAAGTCTGTCTGTCTGTCTGCCTGCCTGCCTGCCTGCCTGTCTGTCTGTCTGTCTGTCTGTCTGTCTGCCTGCCTGCCTGCCTGCCTGTCTGTCTGTCTGTCGGCCTGTCTATCTGTCTGTCTGTCTGTCTCTCTGCCTGTCTATCTGTCTGTATGTCTGCCTGCCTGCCTGCCTGCCTGCCTGTCTGTCTGCCTGCCTGTCTGTCTGTCTGTCTGCCTGCCTGTCTGTCTGTCTGTCTGTCTGTCTGTGCTTCGATTTTGCGGACAACCGTTCATCCGAATGACTTCACACTGACAGGTTGAGTTTAGTTCAGTTTATTAGGCTACTGTTAGGGAAATTATGATACATACTTTCCCTCTTGTTATTTATTAAACTGTTTGCATAGAATAATATTATATTCTCTCTCTCTGTTAAATTAATTGTGGATGTGTGTGGATATTGTTAAGTAACCAAAACACTGCTTAAACTCACAAGATAACATGGGAGCCACTGTTTTGTCCTTATCTAAGCACGGTGTGTTCCTGAGGGCATACATGCCCTCCCAGACCAGATAGGGGAGACGTCGACTCTGACAAGATAACAATTGACGACATCTACTCTGTATCGTGATTTATTACATTTCACTTGGTATTATAAAAAGCAGCTGTAGAGAGCTTTTCGTCATTGTCTGTACTATTCTGTAGTGCGGAAACTGCCTCCTTGTTGGGTTCTCAAGTAAAATGAACTAATATATCTTCAGGGGACCTGTCTATCATTTGATAATATAATTATTCTAACAGCTACTTTTTTTTTTTCAATAGAAACAGTGCATATTGCTGAACCTTTTTTTAAATGAAGATATATATATATATATATATATTTGTGAGCTGTTTTTGAAGCTTAACGTCTTCAGTAGGAACCAATGGGCTTGGAGCTGAGAGTCACAAACGGTATAAAGAGACGGAATACCCCATCGTTGGTTTGGGTCTTTTCATTGAATTTTCTAAAAAGAAGAAAATGTCGCAATAACATCAACCTTATCCTTTAACACAAAGACAAAACATCCCGCGTAATGACAACTTCCCTGGCATCCAGACCGAAAATAGCACGGTGTTTAAGTGTGGAGGTGTTGCAAGAATGTAAATGAATGAGGTCAAAATATAGTGTGCATTTAGCAGCTAGAATTGATGCAAATTAACTGCGAGTAGTAAAGCTGATTGTTATATATTGTTATATTGGAGCTGTTGGTAGTTGTTTGTCTTGATGACCACTAATTGAACCTAACATGAGCGAAATGTAATCATAACTGTAATTATTTACCATTACATCCCTGGATTTTGACCGTTGCAATGTTTTAAATAAATGATTTGATATTTTGCAATAATTGTGTCTGTCTGGATTGAATGGCAGTACTTATGTATGATATAAGTTAAACAAACATTTCATAAAATCTGAAATTTAACAATAATTTAATAAACTACAGTAAATGACTGTACAGTTAACCTAGGTTTTTACAGTGATGTTACTGTAATATAAAATCAGTTGTAATATAATTTTACAGTAACTAAGTGTTACTGTAAAAGAAAGGTTAGCTACTGTTAATTTGAATAACGGTACGTTACCTTAAACACTCTTGGAAATGTCTAACAGTGATTATTTACCATAACATCTCTGGATTTATTTGTATCCTTATATGGTTTCATCTTAAAGCTCAGATGTGAAAATGAAATTACATTAAACAGATCAGCTCCAGTGTCACATGTTCTTGTGTGGCCCTAAACTCACTCCTCCACATAGTGATAAAAGACGTATTATTAGTCCAGGTTTCAAAAAATTGGAATGACGGAGCTAATAAGCTAACCTGATCCTGCGCAAGGAGCCCGTAGCACCTTAAGCCTGCTTATCTTATGTGTGTATGTCACAGGTGACATCACTGTCTGGTATGAATGAGAGCTGTTTTGTGTTTTCTTTCCCCTCACTATCAGACTTTAAAGCCTCAAACTAATGTTATCGGTAAGTCACACTTATTGTTTTGAGGGAACTATTTGGTGCTGCTGCGTTCATAAATCAGGAGACAGGACTTTAGTCTTCAAAGCAGACAGATAGCAGCGTCCTGTTTGACAGAAATAGCCTCTGTGACTCTAAGGTGAAAGGAATGCGGTGTATGGGACGCATTCGATAGTCGTTGAGATGTTGCCATCTTGTTTATTAAAGGGTTGAACAAAACGACCTAAGAGTGTTTTCTTTATTACCATTGATTATTTTTAAGAATAGGAATACGTACAAATATGTTTTATATAAAATATACTCTAAAATGTCAACAACATTCAGTAATACTGAGCTCCTTTTGCACAATTCACCTTTAAGCAAACAGATTTAATGAAGGAAATCAACAAGAATGAATTGTAAGGTTCACCTATGTGTAGTTTATTTAGAGTTAAACCTGCATTTAGTAAGTCCAATATTCACTTTCACTTTAGCTCTACTTTGGTCTCTCCAAATGTGCGGGAAATGTTTACTATATGTGAATAGTTATTTCCTCTTAAAGCTATAGTGCCTAGTTTCTGTTGCCCCAATGAGGAATTCTAAGTAATGACTGTTGGTGCATCCACATGATACAAGCCTTCCGTGATCGCACACCCACACCACCCCTCCTCCACGCAGTTGCTAGTAGCCAAGGAGGACACGGAGGATTAAAAAAACATGAGGGACTCTTCAGGAGAGGTAATTATCTTTTGCGCGCGAAAGTCGCCAACTATGAGGGGCCGTCAGGGACATTATTCAGAATTACCTCTCACAAACATATGTGAAATGCTCTTACATACACTACTGAAACACTCTCACATAAACAACTGGAAGATTATTCGCTCGCACACACTACTGAAAAGCTCTCACACATTCAAGTGAAACGCTCTCATAAACGCTACTGAAACACTCTCACAAACACTACTGAAACGCTCTCACAAACACTACTGAAACGCTCTCATAAACGCTACTGAAACACTCTCACAAACACTACTGAAACGCTCTCACAAACACTACTGAAACGCTCTCATGCGCAATACTGAAACCAGGGCTTAATTTGAGCCGGAACACGCCGGAACATGATCCAACACGGCACCTCCGACATTGGATCCGGAACCTTTTTTATTGGATCCGGCACCTCCTGTGTCACTATGAAAAATGAATCGCCTAAATGAAAAAAATAAACTACTGTTTGTGTAGTGTTCAATGTTGTTATCTGTCTTGTTAGTCTTTATTCCATATTGTACTTATAGTGCACAAATCTGTTTCAGTGGTGTTCATGAAAGTATTTCAGTAGTGTTTATTGGTGGTTACACCACCTTTCCTTCCTGTTCAATTGAAATGTCTTCCTGTTCAACTGAATTGCCTTCCTGTTTAACTGAAATGTCTTCCTGTTCAACTGAAACGCTTTCCTGTTCAACTGAAACGCCTTCCTGTTCAACTGAAATCCTCTCACACGCAATACTGAAATGCCCTCATAAACACTACTGAAACAGATTTGTGCACTATACTGAAACATTCTCATATACACTATTGAAAGTGAATTCCCATTTCAGTTGTGTATATGAGAGTGATTCAGTACTGCGTGTGAGAGCGTTTCAGTAGCATTTATGAGAGCGTTTCACTT
The DNA here is from genome assembly GCF_031162955.1 of Sander vitreus. NCBI lineage: Eukaryota > Metazoa > Chordata > Actinopteri > Perciformes > Percidae > Sander > Sander vitreus. The sequence continues at coordinate 16,239,511 of NC_135873.1, read as the reverse complement.
GAATGTGTGACAGTGTTTCAGTAGTGTGTGCGAGTGAATAATCTTCCAGTTGTTTATGTGAGAGTGTTTCAGTAGTGTATGTAAGAGCATTTCACATATGTTTGTGAGAGGGAAATCTGAATAATGTCCCTGACGGCCCCTCATAGCCGACGACATTCATTATTATAATAAGGTTACGCACTAAAGCTTTAATTGATGGCACATCAAAAGCTGAAAGTTGACATAATCAGTATTTAAACAAACCATGAGTCAAACAGTCACGTCTCAAGTAGCCTTTGAATGTACTGCAGGCCATCAGTAAAGCCTAGTGACGCCCCATGACGTCTGCCGGAATAAGAAAACCTGCTGGGTGAGAGTTTGGAGACAAAGAGCTGCAGTGTGTTTATGGTGTTTCTCCTGCTGAAAGTCAGCCCACGAGATGAGCTGGACACCCTGGCAGCTCATATGACCAGAGAAGTGTTGCTTTAGAACAGAATGGGGTATTCATTAAGGCTTTAAACACATGGACCGAATGTGTGTGCGTGTAAACCTCTAACCACAAACATCTTGCATTGACAGACCGTTTGAGATTCATAAAGGCTTGAGCATGGCAATGTATTCTTGACTTTGGGGCCACATATGTGTGGTTACTATTCTAAATGCAAGGTCCATTTACTTACAGAGTTTTTGACCACATCTCACATACAGACATATAGAAAGGGTGGCAATTTATCATATACGCTATAAAAATGTAATACATTTGTGCTTCTGTGCCCATTATTTATTGCCAATAAAGCAGTAAGAACATGATAAATAGGGGTGTAAGAAAATATTGATGAACTTGAGTATCACGATATTACGTTTGTGATACTGTTTTGATTCTGAAAACACTACCATTCTTTTTTCAACCCTCTGAGACCCACAGGACAGCCAGTGGTCTAGGATGACATGACCATCATTAAGAGGCTGTAGCGAGATTCATTTAAAAGCTAGAGTGATTGTATTGGGATCATATAAAACTAGATAACATAAGACCATGAAGATGGTCCAGTACCGAAACGTTGCCTGTTATTAAAACCTTATATTTTTTGACAGTGTGCGGGAGTTTTTCTTTGCAACTCTTGACCTACTTGTCCTCCTCCTACGTACCTGTCTCACGTTGTAGATGTGCAAAGTATTTTTCTGTACCAACCAAGGGGCTGAAATATCAAGCCAACGTGGAAGTGCCGAAAACTGCAATTCACCGAGTGGCCACTTGAGGCTGGCTTCAAAAGGGAGTCAATCCTCATAGACCCCAATGTTAAAACTTTACAGCAGAATTAAAGTTCACAAGTTTACAGTCTGGTACAAAAATTGGTTTTCGTGTCTATAGCTAAGTTCACCCTTCATGACATCTGGTTTTTATAACTCACCCGGTAAAATGATATATTTATGATGAAGTAATTGAGGGTGAGTGACAGGTGGGATGCGTCACAGCTCCATCCAGGCTCCACCTCTTTGCCCATTTTTGGATTAGCCGACGTCAGGCACTGCCAAAATGGCGACAACTGGAGCCACAGGGAGCCGCCCACTTTGAGCTTCATTTTGGCTCTTCAGAAACCTATGGGTGACCTCACGCAGACTACGTTAATATTTCTACTAACCGTGTCATGATTGTCAAGAAGATGCTTAATAATGCTCCAAACTTAGGCTAAATTTTGGCGAGGGCAAATATTGCATGGCTGTTTTCACAGGGACCCCCTGTCCTCTAATCTTAAGCTATCTGGATAAAAAGGAATTCAATGGGTACCTACGAGTCGCCAGATTCTTGCCAATATACAGTGCTAATAATAGGACAAAACAAACATCATGTGAAAACAAGATCACATGCACCACAAACGACAGTAAACTCCTCACCCCGCCACACTTTTTCTTTCCACCTGAATCTCCTGACTCCAGAGCTACATCCTCCTCCACTCTGGATACCTAATCCCCATAAGCTTTTATAATGCCCCGGACATAGAGAGAGAGGGAGAGCGCCAGCACCAGAGGGGAAGTGGGGAGAGGAGAGTCTGAGCTTAATGACCTCGAAAGCCGATTACAGGCCAGCCGTGTTCCACAAACAGCCCTGCTGCGAGGCCTCGCACTCGTGCCGCACAGTCAAATAAACTGCAGTCCCATAGACAAGGGAGGTCATGAATCCAGATACAGAGTCTTGTTCAGGGTGGCAGTAGTAACCAGGGTTTCCCCCAGAAAAGTTGTTAGGCCCATTGGCAAGTGTCTTTTTTCATCGAGGGCCCGGCTGGGGCCGGTCCCAGACTGAAGGCAGCATTAATGTAGAGCCCAATAGTTTCTGTGATAACAGAATCCAGGATGGAATGGCGAAATTGAGAATTTAAAAAGCTATAAGACAGACTCCATAGGGCCCTACATTAAGTCAGTGCTAAAAGCTAACTGGAGATTTGAAAATATGACTACGTCTAAGTTTCCAACCGAGCCGCCCCATTCCTAAATAATTCCCAGTGGCTTAGTCTTGTTGAGGGGCATTTAGGGTTGGCCCACTGCCCACTGGGCCTGGGGAAACCATGGTGACTGACGATGGTAATGACTCTAATGACCCTCTGTACTTCTTGGACATGAATGATGAATGATATTTTATTCACCTGTCATGCCACTAAGTGGCCCATCCCACACAGAATGACATGGCACCAATATAAAAGTCATTTCATCCACAGCTTCCTATCCAATGTCCACACACAACACACTCTACGTTTGCACATAATAAAGAGTAAGAGGGCATGGAAATAAACTCAATATGGCGAAAGTAGAATAACAAAAATAATTATTACAGAGCTAATTACAGATTTCAAAAGGGTGAGTTCATTTGCTGCCACTAGAGGGCAGTAGAGGTGTTGTGTAGTTACACAACCGTCCCGGCTAGAGAAAGTGTGTCACCGGGCCAGGTCTCCCTGGGGGGCTAATAGAGTATTGACTTGACCTAAAGACAGGAAGTATCACAGATACAGGGGGGATAAAAGGCAGACCAGTGGTGGAGGAAGTATTCAGAAGCTTTACTATGGTATTATACTACGTATTATATGTTATATAGCCTATCAGTGGATTATTATCACTCCTAAATTCATGTAAAAGCTGGATTTTACTGTTGGAGTTGGTTTAGGCAGACTGCAACTATGAGATTATTTTCCTTTATGGATGAATCAGCAGATTTTGTTGTTGTTGATTAATGGATTGATTATACATTGGTAAAAAATGAAGCAATTGGGACATGCCGTCACAAATACCCTAAATGCCTAATGCCTAAAGTGACACCTTCACAATGCCCGTTTTGCCCAACCAATAGTACAAACTTCAAAAAAGCGACAGATCCTCATACTCTCTCCCATTTCCTGCCTTCTGCTGCCATATCCAAATAAAGGCCAAAAAAAAATCATCTTTTAAAAACTACTCATGATTTTGAAGCTGGAACCGTGAAATGTTCCAATTCATATTTTGTCAATCGATCGTTTCATACGTCTTGAATGCCCAATTCCTTCTTTGCAGAGGAACTAGAGCTGTCAGATGAATGTAATGGAGTAAAACGTGCGTTATTTCTCTCTGAAATGTAGCGGACTAGAAGTAGAAAGCGGCGTGAAAAGAAAAGACTCAAGTGAAGTACAAGTAGCTCAACATTTGCACAGTATGAGTAAATGTTCTAAGTTAGAGTCCACCACTTCCTCAGACAAGTCAGATGTTAATGCAACGCAGGGCCAAATACCAACTGTTGTGTAGTTCCCCAATGTCTCGAGTTAGCCGTGGTCTTTAGAAAGATCTTGTTATTGTTTTTGTGTTCGTTTCTAACACTTGCGTGTGACCGCTGAGATGTGTGCAACAAGCTGTTTGTGTGCGGCTCATACCGTCGTATCAGATTCAGAGCCACCGCTCTGAACCCTCGCTCGACATTGCTGCATGTTTCTGGCAGGGCAAGGTGATCTCCGATGATAAAGTTACAGGGGAGCTGTGGGCTGAAATTCCTGTAGAGTCAGTGTACAGTCAGAAGTATTCAGATCCTTTACTGACAAAATAATGTAAAAAAAAAATAAATAAAAATAAATACTCTGTTACAAGTAAAAGTCCTGCGTTGAAAATGTTACTTAAGTAAAAGTAAGTACCATCAGGAAAATGTACAAGTATAAAAAGTAAAAGTACTCAATGCAGAGAAATCCTCTCATTGTAGAAAGTGTAAATCATCCGAACAGTTGTTTAATGGTCTAATCATCTCAGCTGGACTTGTAGGCTGTTATATTGTTGGCTAGTTTACTTTAAAATAAAACATCAGATTTTATAAACTACATGTGTTTTGTGTGCAAAACTTTTCATTTGTAAAGTAACTAAAGCCGTCAGATGAATGTAGTGGAGTAAAAAGTACAATATTTCTCTCTGGAATGTAACGGAGTAGAAGGAGAAAGTGGCATGAAAAGAAAAGACTCAAGTACAAGTACCTTCAATTTGTACTTATACATACAGTACTTGAGTAAATGTAGCCTACTCAGTCACATTCTGCCATCTGCTCAGTTTTGTCTTTTTGTTTTAAGCTTGAGATGGCAGTGTTGTATCAACCATAAACACATGTTGTGTAATCCTGCAGGTGAAGTCAAAAACCTGTGGGACGTCTTGCTTTTCGCCTCTAAGAACATACGGCACGCTGTGTACGTATGCAGGTTAACATGACCTAGTTAGACAGGAACTAACACGAGAGGCCGTTTGACCGCCGGCTACAGCGCTTTCAAAACTATTTTCTATCTCGTCTCCCACAGGACAGGTTATTCTTCTTCCACTATACTAATACATCTTTTCTTTACTGTAGTGCAGAAACAAATCACAGTACAGTTACCTACATGTTCATATCTTTTCAGCTGTTTCAGTTATCTGTTGCACATGTATAGATAGATTATTAATCCCGCAATGGGAAATTACAATGTTTTCACTCTGTTGGTATTACACAGAGGCCTGAATTACACACACATGCTCAGTACCTATAACTAATGGAGAGATGTAAGAGTGAGGGGGCTGCCCATGGAAAGGCACCCAGGAGGTGAACCAGCACCTCTCCAGCTACCAGTCCATCATACTTTGGTCTGTATGGGGACTTGAACCAGCAAACCTCCAGTTCTCAACCCAACTTCCTACTGACTGAGCTACTGCCACCCAGATAGATGGATAGATAGATAGATGCATAAATAGATAGATAGATAGATACTTTATTGATCTAAAAGTTATATTGTAACCCTTTTCTGTCTGCTGCTATAGATTTTCCTCTTTTTTTAAAATCATGTTTTCGTGTCGTAAATGTTTTTTGTGTGTTTCATGTGTATCTATTATTTTGTCACAAAAACCTATTAGAAGGTCTCCAAAATGTGTGTTGCTGCCTGTCGACCATGCAATTTTTTTAGTTTTTCTGGTTCAACATTTAAAATGAAAACGTCCTTCCACTTTTTGGTCGTCTTTTTGGTCGTCTTTTTGGTCGTCTTTTTCGACACTTTTCTGGCTTTCCCCCAATGTTTTTGTCACTTTTTCCGACATTATTGGCACTTTTTTCAACGTTCTTTTATCAATTATTTCCGTCAAATGCTATAAAATTGAATAAAACACCCACATTCAATGAAAGTAGTGAACTGATCATTTATTTTTACTTTTTTTTGTATGGAACCAGCCACGTTGTTTGGTTGAAAGAAACCCAAATTTCTGATGAAGAAACTTTTTGAAAATGGGTCAAATTGGACCCGAGGACAACAGGAGGGTTAAGGAAATAAAACCAGCCTTATTTTAAGATGGATTACCATAGATGTTTATGATTTGCATTTCTGTTATATCTATCTTATAGTTTTCTTACCATTCCAAAGGCAGTAGTGGTCGATGTGATCAATTCCTTTATGACCTAAAAGTATCTTCCTATTGCTTCTGATTTCATTAGTCACACAAGACATGTACACAAGCCACGCACAGGTACGTAAATCCTTTTATTGAGCTGTCACAGAAAAGCAGTAACTACATGGTTTGTATGTCGTTGTTGCTGCCATTCACCCTGCTCACTTCTTGCTTTGGCGGCCGTGGCAGGAACAGGTGACAGCAGCTACCAGCACCACGAATTCCTCAAAGTCCACCTCAGCGTCTCCGTTGAAATCCAGACCTTTTATCATCTTGTCTACATCGTCTTTGTTCTTTGCTGCCTGCACACACACACACACCCACAAAACAACATTTATATAGTTAGATACTGTAAAAATGCTTCATTATAAGGGTCAGTTTCTTTTTTCCAGACATATTAAGTAGACTTTCAAGCTCAAAGATGGGTCTTTGGGCACATAAATGGTAATAAGTTAAACGTGAGGCATGCGACGGGGAATTTTTGGACTGCTCAAAAAATGCTAAATGCCTCTCAACAAAACACCCAAAAATTGGGCAGCTGCAAAATGTCATGATTTGAAAAGTTGTGGCTGGAAGCTATTCACAAACCTGCAGCCACAAACATTTCTCGGCCAAGAAGCTAATTAAGCTATTAATTAATTAAGCTATTAAATCAGCAAAATTGGCATTATGATGTGTTGAATTAACTTTCCTACTTGGGGCCTGACACCATAAGTAAATACACATTTCCGGTATTGGCTGCTTCTTTTGTAACTACGCTCTGAGCTTGTGCTTTGCGTGTAGTGGATACATATAAAAAATGATCCTCTTTAAATCAGTGCTGTCCCTACCCTGCTCACGCTCAGCACAGATATTCCTCCCCCCACAGGCGTACATACGGTACCTTAATTAGTTGAGGCAGCTCCTTCTCCAGCAAAGTCTTCACCTCTGCTTTGCTCAGGGAGACGGCCTTGCCATCGGCAGCAGCATATTGGTCAAAGACCTTCATCAGTATGGCCATGGCTGTCTCTAGCTGGGTCATGGTGGCTGCTTGAGAGGTGGTTGATACAGTAAGGGAAAAAAAAGACCAACACCGATTGACAGAGCAGTGAATGTGTTGTGATGGCAAAGGGAGAAAGGCCACCTTTATACCTTTTTGAAAAATGGGTTGGGGAAGTATCTCAAAACAGGTTGTACTGGCTTAAGTGGGTGAGCCACCACAAACTGTCAACATAGGTTTAAATGCACAACGCCCAGTGTACATATTACCTCACATGCCTTTTTTGGGCGTAATTTAATAGTATGTTGATTCAAGGTGAAGTCTTTCCATTAACTGAACCACAGTAGATTATGGGGATTTGTTTTTTTTTTTATTTGAAACAAAGTAACCGCAAGGTATTAACCCTGTGCTGGTTGACACTTTGCTAATATGGAAACCCATTTAAACCCATTGTCTCTGCATGCCCTAGGTTTTTATTAGATTAGATTAGATTCAACTTTATAGTCATTGTGCAAGTACAAGTACAAAGACAGCGAAATGCAGTTTGCGTCCAACCAGAAGTGCAAAAAAAGCAGAAAAGTGTAAAGTGATATATAAAGTATAGACAGGTGGTGCATAGGCAGGACAAGAAAAATGTTGCAGTGTTATAAGAGCAGAATAAATAAGGTTTTTGAAGATCCAATTTATGTGCATGATAGCAAAATAAATGTTCAGTATTCCCACTGATGTTGGGAATTTGTATGTGCAAAGGGTGAATGTTTGTAAGTGAAATAAATAGTGTGAACGCATGGGAAAGAGTCACATTGTGTGGTGGGTAACACCTTTTTCATCAGTGGGTATACGATAAAGCTTGTTTGCAGTAAGAGGTGCAGTTTGGTTTGTTCCCATGAGTGAAGGAGTGCCTTTCTGTTGCTTTTAATACTCTTTGTCAGTTTGAAACTAGTTTTGGGTAAGGCTTTTTGTTCTTTAGAAAGTAGGCCTATATTTAGTTTAGTTTAGTTGCATTCTTTCAAAACTGGTTACTAGCATGATGTTTGTTAAAAGGTATTTTTATGATCCCACAGATGCCTACTATCTGCCTGGAATGATAAAATATTTGCATGGGCAAAAAACTAAAGTTTAAATCCTATTTAAACAGACTGCCCCAGTTACTGCCTACCATACAAGCTAGCACAGAGGAGAAGAAGTGCAAAGTGATGCAAGTCTGTGGAATGTTTGATATAAACATTGCCCCAGGCAAACACTTTTATTATTCCGGATAGTCAGAAGACATCTGACGGGAGAACTATGTTTACAGAGTAAGGAGTGCTCAGTTACAAAAAGGGCTAATTTTCTATATACTTAGGATATCCTACAAGGCTGATAGTTATTCCTTTATCCAGATCCCCATTAGCTGCTAACAATGTAGCAACTACTCTTCCTGGGGGTCCACATACAACAATCATAACATATAGGCTACATGAAAATACCAAAGATACAATTTTACATACACAGTTGCTAGCTAACTAGCTTTGCGCAGCTACAGCTTCAGCTACAGCTTCAGCTACAGCTTCAGCTACAGTTTCCAGCCGTTTCCAGCAGCCTTCAGGCGGAACAGGAAGTCACAGAAACACTCACATCCTGTAAGGTCTGATTCCAATTTAATTAAATGTTATCAGACCCATAAATCAGCTTGTACACAGTCTCCAGTTGGTTTTATTATGACAGAGTAGCTGTTAAAATGCTCTACATGCGATCTGTTGCTGATGTAAAACAGGCTGTAGATGATCGGTAATCTGAACAGATTTAGTCTCTCTGACTTCTAAACAAAACTATCAGCCACACAACACGTGTTCTGTGCAGAATAAGCCTTTAAATCAGACAAATCCCTCCAATTAAAAAACAATAAAAAAGTTTATATAAAATGTCATCATGTTGAGTCGAATCTGAACCAATCAGCTGTTAGATCAGCTGGAGCCAGGCGTTTCCCAGCATGCCCTGGGTCGGCCTGGGTCTTGCAGTCGGTGAAAAGCAACTGCGCTGCCTGCCTCTCAAACCTGCGGCCGCCTTGATCTCGCGAGGTTACCATTGCCCACGTGTGCATGACGTCAGAGCGAGTCGGGATCAAGTCGGACCCAAATCTAACCAGCATGCATTGGGCGGCGATCGACGGTGATCCATTCTGAGCTGACCTGGCTCATCCCCAACGAGCCTATTAGCTCAGACTTGCGGAGTATATATGGTGTGGTGAGAGGTTAGATCACGTTCTCACCACAAACGAACCACTCCAGAGTTAGATTGAAAGCGTACCGAGACCGCCTCATCAAGGAGGTCTCGGTATGTTGTTTGGTCCGCTTTATATATATTTAATATTTAATACTACTGATAATATTGATAATACTGTGCAATTCCATTACTGTGCAATATCTATATACTGTGAAATATCATTACTCTCATTGTCCACTATATTACTCATTGAATATGAATACCACTATTGGGCAATATTCAAATAATGTGCAATAACCCACACTGCATATCACACTGTATATAAAACCATATATATATATATATATATATATATATATATATATATATATATATATATATATATATATATATATACAATGACAATGTGTGCACTTTTTTCACACAAGTTTGTTCATGTGTCTGGTATTAGCAACTCCTGCTAACTTTGAATGTAATTCTGCTCTCAATAATACTAACAGTGTTTTACCAATACACACACAGACACACACACACACACACACACACACACACACACACACGCACAAAATACAGCAGTAAAACACTGCCTCAGCTAAATGTATTTACAGTAAGAGTCGGTGGCTCAGTAGTCTCGCATTGGAGCCTATCTGGAACCTAAAGCTCTGTATCAGTTTGTGTGATGAGAATGCACACAACGAGGCCTGGGAGAAAGACTTCCACTGTCACAGGGGCTGTTTCCACTTCCTGCCAATGACCTATTATGCAGCGACCACAGTTTCCACCCAGCAAACTTTATGTGATCTAAAGAGATACCGGCATCTTTTCTACAGAACCAATACCGCTCACACAGACCACTGACTAGCTCGTAGTATGCTCAAGCCAAACGCAAAAGCAATGATACGTCAAGTAAACCTGTCTAAATGCACACACACACACACACACACACACACACACACACACACACACACACACACACACACACACACACACACACACACACACTTGGTCATCATTGAAATGAACGCTTACGACAGAGACAGATAAGACTTTATAGAGTTTGTAGAAAAATATAAAATATTTACACTCATCTGGAATCATTTACATAAGTCAGGTAAAGGCAAATGGATACATTACTGTGTATATATTCAGGCTGAAAAGTGAAGACAGAAAATACTGGAAGATGAGGAAAATGCCCCTCAGCAGATAGATCCTCATCCGCTTTCTTTGATCTGGACATGTTCAAAGTAATCGACGGATTCATACACTGGTACCTGACACTGAGAGAGACAGAGAGATAAAAAAAACAAAACAAAAAAAAACAGTTAGACACACTGTACTATATCAGTGTTGTGTAGCAGTATATCAGCATGTGTCAAAGGACCCTTGCAAATATGTAAAACAAAACAACTGAGTAGGCGTGAGGCAATAGGCACAATTACTCAGACACAGGATGTCAGTTATATTTCCTAATAATGTCTCAATGATGGAAGTTTCTGCTTTTATGTGACGCTGTCAAGGTTTAAAACGTAGGCATCGTATTTCGAAAGTGAGAGAATAGGAAAACAGAAACTTCTTCAACGCTGCAAGGTGATATGACAACAAAATTCAGGTGCACTCAGGTTCAACTTTTTTATTTTTTTATTTGAAATGCCAGTTTATCAAGTAGATTGCTGTGTTGCCTCTCTGCATTATATTGCTTCTCCATATATGTCAATGGGGTGGAAAAAGTATTACAAAAAAAACACCTTATAACAAAATGAAGTCTAACACAACGCTGCAAAACACAACCTCGAAAAATACTAGAAGTCTCAGCAAGGCTGTTTTATTGTATATAGGGCACTGCATTACAACATTCCACAGCCACAGCCTATGTGACTCATGGGGATCTAAGGGTGTGCAGACACGAAGTATGTGTTGTTAGGATCGGCAGCTTTAGCCCTTATCTTTGTTCTTCCCTGTTTGTTGTCTTTTTTCTGTGTTGTCTCGCCTGTGTGTGCCGTTGAGAGAGGCTGGGCGTGGTCATTCTGTTTTCTACCTGCCTGCTCGATCAACCACCTGCAAGTCTCAGGCACTGATTCCTACCTCCTCCCGCTGCAGTATTAGCCCCTCAGGGGTAGCTACACGGCCGTCTAGCATTTTTGCCTCCTGCTGGTTAGTCATTTGCTCGTTGCGTTTTGCCATACTTGACTGACATTTCTGTTGTTTTTGTTCCCTTTGGAACTGCCACCCTCACCAGCTCACCTGTCATGCCCAGCCTCGTCTTTGTTAACCACTGTCCTACTACGTGGACTGAAAATGTAGTCAAACCTGTCAATTTTGGTGGAACAGTGGATATGTAATTTAATATAGCTTTCTTTGTCTATAAAATCATATTGATGTGCCTTTTTTTTAATTAAAAACCTCAACGGTGCTACAGAAAAAGTCACTAAACACATACCAACACATTTTTAATAATGTTTTTTTTTTGTTATAGCTTTGGTACATTGAATGTTTAATTAACATAAATTATATTGTTTTAAACCTCGGAGGACAAAAGACGCACTGGCGAGTCCAAGCGCTGTTTGACAACACTCCTACTCAAAAAGCAATATTACAAAATTTCATTTTAGACATTTATTTCCTATTTTTATTTTACATTACGCTACTTTTGGGAACCCGAGACCTTTTGTAAACTCATTTCAAGCACCAGAACAATGGAGTGTAGGTATGTTTTCACAAGAGATTTGAGAAATATTTCCGCTTTAGGGCCAAATTATCTCTTTTGATATATATATATTTTGAACATTTTGATATGAAACACACATGGGGATCAGGTTATATGCAAATACCCTTAAAAGGAGAATAAAAATGCCCTTAGACCACAGAAGGTTAAACGTGTGGTATTGAAAAAGTATCAAGGTATCGATAGTTTTGGCAACGTTACTCTACACACATCATCAAAGGACAAATCTGGCGCAAAATGACCCTAAGGGTTAATAACACGTGTACCGAGTCGACCGTTCTCTGGGATATGTTTTCATGCTAATCCAATGTGACCAGTTTTAGCGCAAACCGCTAATTAGCTTATATATATGTATATGTAGTTGTCGGGGCACTGGTAAAGTAACAAGAAATCGCTACTTCTGTACCATTAACAAGGCTCAAAATAGCACCACACTTCAACGGTAGCATAATGAGGGTCCCTACATGTTAACCGAAGCACCCCTAGGTTCATTTTGTGCTGGATTTGTCCTTTAAGTGTTTGGCGTAGAACTTGATGCCATTAGACTCACCCACTGAGAAGAACCACTGGAGGAGCCCGTGCTGTGTTTGTCCATTTCTACCTCCTCCGAGTCAATGTGGGGAACCTCGTAGATCACCCTGGCTGCTCGTGAACCTGTGGGCCACACACACACACACACACATACACACACTCACGATTAATAGGCTTGTTGTACAAAATTAAATTGCTGTTGTCTTTACCACTGTTCACTTCTGCTACAAGTTGCTCTAGTACTTCTGTTACTACAACCACAATACTACTACTACTACTACGACTACTACTACTTACATGCCATACTACCTTCCATTTTCTATTCCAACTTATCTGTGGTCACAGTAATGGGGGGGCTTAAAGCCTATGGATGTATCCCATTGTGTTTGGACTGTGGCAGGAAACCATTCCTACCATTTCTCCTGAAACCCTATATTCTCACCCTCAGTAACGAGAGTTTTTAAAAAATCTGCACCTTTGCAGCTATTTTCAAAAGTTGTTGTAGTGTCTCAGTTTGCATGTGGACTTGAGGCCAAAATGTGAAAACAAATGAGAAAAATAGCTTCTTTTTTAAGATATCTGTAAACGTGTAGACAGTGCCTAAAACACTCTGTTGCTTATGATTTCATCTTGTATCAATTGTGTCGTCTAGAACTAAATCCATCATATGAATTACATTACATAACATAAATGCTGTTCATTTTAAAATGTCATTTTTCAACGCTGTGCACATCACCCACTAAATTATTTAAACAGAGGCAGAAGACTCCGTGTCAAATTGAGCAAAAAGAAGATACCACTGGAGGTAGGTAAATATATACAAATATGCTAAATTTGGGACAATGCATCAATTGAGTTTCTGACGCTTGAATAATATGGTTAATAATACGTCTTCCTTTGTACCTTGTATCCTACGCCGAGTGCAGTAACACGCGAGAGTGATGAGGAGCAGTGGAGCCACCACAGCCAGGGTAATGAGCACGGGGAGCGGTAGACCATTGGTGGGACCTGGGTGTCCATGTTGTGGACAACATGAAATACAAATATTACGATGGCAATTAACAGGATTTCTTTTTTTAACAGAAAATGTGATTTGTGTGCAGTGCATGTTAGAAAGGATTTCGAAAGAGATGCGTTTTCTGAACAGACCAGATCCCATTCTGAATACACAACGTTGTTAGTCCCAGCCATCGGCAAACCAAGCTATTAGTTAAACCCTTAATACAATACTGTCCAGCTAGTCACCTACCTTCTGCTGTGCTGTTCTTTGTGGAGGTGTTATATCTAACTGTGATGACCGTGCCATTTCCAAAAACCACATTTAAAGATGGTATCTCCATAACCACCTTGCAGATGTATCTCCCAGAATCCTCTCTTGTGACATTCGTAAAGATCAAGTGTGAGCAGTTAGATGTTTCCTTTTGCAGAGATCCTTGAGAGGGATTCGTCCGTTTGAAAATTTCAGTCTGAATTGTCTCATTTTCATGATTCTTCAGCCAATTTACTCGCACTTGTCCAAGCTGGTGTGTCCAGCAGCAGGTGATGTTGACTGCCCCCCCCACCGTGACAGAGACATCAGGAGTCTGGGTAACAACAAGTGTGTCTGATGAAACACCTACAGTATGAAGAGACAGAGGGATACATCATTTGGTAGTTCATCACACAACCTTACATCATTTCAGAAGCTAAAGCAGAAAGGAAATGGAGTATTACATTTTTTGGCGCTTTTCATCTAAATCAGAGGATATGTGCTACATAGACATCATTCAAAATAGATCAGAGTGATGGAACTCAAGTCAACAACCAAATAAAGAGGTGATGCCACACTGACAGTAAAGAAAGAGTGGTCCCTTTTTGTAACTGATTTCTATTTCTCATTTCACATTTATCAGTGTGAACGATTTAAACCGTAACATATATTATTCCAAAAGACAAAGACATTCCAAATGCTAATGTTAGCATACACCAGGGTTTTTCCTACTATTATAAGGCTTAGGCGCAGCACCTAAGCCGTTTTGGGCATCACCTTAGCCATACCAATGAAAAATCAAAACCAACCACATCACTTATTTAACATCAAGATCTGGTGATTGTAGTCGGTCCTGTATACGTAGCATTTACTCTGAGCACCCATACGGTATCGAGAGGAACAAGATAATACAGCCGAGAATTCTATCTGCATTTATGTTACTTGTTTTGATCATAGACATGATCAATACATACAGTAATAGGAAAAACCAAAAGTCATAGTTTTGATATTTTGAGCTGGCATTTCAACCATTGCATGTGTCCGTGAAACGGATGCGATGTTAAAGGTTAAGTTAATCGTGTTTTTACTCACTCCAAGACGAGAGGGCACAGAGAGAGGCGAGTAGCAGACTGCTGAGTAGGAGCTTCATCTTCACACACAGCTTCTCCACTGATAACAGACACTCATCTCTTCACAGCTTCTCTAAGTCATTCATACGTGCACACGCACGAACACACACACACACACACACACACACACACACACACACACACACAGCTTTTGTTCCTTCCTGCTTCAGATAAAAGGCAGCTTCTGTATGCTTTGTTTTTCCGACAGTGGGCCCAACTGAAGCCACATGTGCATAACGCTAACCACAGTCTGCATCACCAACAGTCACCTGAGCTAAACACTTCACATCACCTGCTAAATTCAATCCTAAAACCAAAACACAGCTAAACAGCCAAACACTACGAACAATCCTCACTGAGACAACACACACTGTCACTCAGACTAGACACACACTAGAGTAAAAACACTAGCATCAAACACCCACAATTTGAGTGACTTCACACAAATCCATATTTCCATGGAAAAGCTTTCACCTGAATTTGTTTTGTATTTCATAGCATAACCAGTTTTTTGATGTAAACAAGAGGGAATGGAAATGAGCAGTTTGCTTCAATAGATGTATATCTACACAATACTAAAGGCACGTTGTGTAATAGTAACAAAGAATAGTGGGGCTAATCCTGCCTCCCTCCAGCATCAGGCCACACGTCTTGATCATCACATTGGATGTCCTCTCTTGCCATGCCTGCATCATCTCTACATAAATACAAATGACTGTGGTGTTTCCATTGCTTCCACCTCCATTACTTTCTGCAAGTGCCCAGTTTTACTGTCGTAAAGCTAGTTTATAGATGTGTATGTAACCTCAAACATCTTACCTGGACATATTGATGTCTTTGCTCTTTTATCGGTTCACTGTATAACTGTTGCTAACCGTTTGGACAGCAGTGTGTTAGCATTTGAACAAAGTGCTGTAGGTCCACAGTGTTGTGCAGGTTGTGGTTAACGCCATGGTATACTGTGAGTGTGTAGAGTTTTGAAAAACAAACTACTTTGGTCCACATGACCTGCTGCTGTGCAGACTGCTGTGGTTAGAGTTTTGCACATGTGGCTCCAGTTGTGACCACTGTTGTTTGGCGATCGGAAACAAAAACTGTTATGTAAATCAAAATGTGATATAAAACAACTAACATGATAAAACCAAAGTCAAGTAAAGAAATAGGAAGATAGGAGAGGAGTAAAATCAACAGCTCATTAAAGGTGCACCGTGAGTTCCTGCATGGTTTCAGCACAATTTCATTTTTGTCTCAAATGGTAGGCATCTCTCCTTGATCCGCTAGCTGCCTGCCCCCTGAACACACTGTGAAAAAGCCTGGTTCGTAAACATCAAACAAACACTAAAGGCACAGGCTGTGCACCAAAATACAACAAACCATGTTATAGCCAATCACCGACAAGATGGTTGGGGGTTAGTTCGCATTAGAGTGCGGATCGGGCCGCATTTTTCTGTCCGAGCCAGGCCCGCGTCCGACAGAGCGATAACCGAACCCGCCCCGAGCCGACAGGCATTAAGATATTTATGTCCGAGCCCGACCCAAGCCCGACACAGTTAAACGTTTTTAACCTCAGCCTCAGACTGAACTGAAGGACAGACAAAAAAGGTAAGTCTTTAAATTTGGATAACATTTTTTTTAATTGTGGAACATGACTTAATGCGAAACGGGAGGCTGTTCCAGAGCCATTGAAATTAGAATGATGGTGAGGGTGTCTTGGCCTAGACCTGTGTTCTATCTATCAGGTTTCAGAAATGGTAGCCTGACTCCATTTTCTATCCCTGAACATAGTCCTAAGTTTACCTGATATGTTTAACTTTCTTTATAGTTAGTGCATTACCATTTGGGTTTGTAGGACATGGAGGTGATCCTGGTGGAAATTGATGCCGTTTACCTGTTTTTCCTTATAGTAAATCTGTGTCCAGGGGTCAGCTCCATGGAAGGGTCCAGGGAGGTTAGAAATGGCAGAGTGTATTCTATAGAACTAGCACTAGGAGTCCCCAGAGTCTCAACTTTGTATCAGATCCTTCACAGAAGGGCTCTAGCTTACGTCTTACAAGTGGTGGAATGTAACTAAGTACATTTACCCAAGTACTGTACTTAAGTACAAATGTGCTACTTGTACTTTACTTGAGTCTTTTCTTTTCACGCCACTTTCTACTTCTACTCCGCTACATTTCAGAGAGAAATATTGTACTTTTTACTCCACTACATTCATCTGACAGCTTTAGTTACTAGTTACTGACACATTAAGATTTTTGCACACAAAACACACGTAGTTTATAAAATCTGATGTTTTATTATAAATGAAACAGCCTACAAGTCCAGCTGGAATGACTAAGACCATTAAACACACAACTGTTTGGATCCTTTACACTTTCTACAATGGGAGGATTTTTCTGCATTGAGTAGGCCTACTTTAAGTACATTTTTCCTGATGATACTTACATACTTTTACTTAAACTACATTTTCAATGCAGGACTTTTACTTGTAACAGAGTATATTTTACAGTGTGGTATTAGTATTAGTACGATCTGAATACTTGTCCCATGCATTACTGAAGTGCAGCATTGATACAGTAAATCCTGTTTGTTTTTAAATTAGGATGAAAATGATAGTTGTCCTGTAATTGTTTTCACGTTGTTTCAATGACATGAGTTTAAGAACACAGTGGTAATTAAAGGGCTTCTTTTAGGTTTTAAAATAACTTCAACTTTGTGTCAATCAATGGAGCAAAAGTTCTATTACTGGGAAAATATATCGCACATTCACTCTGTGAACTCTACTTCAAAAAAGGTTTATATTTAAAAAGGAAGTTTCCTCTTTTTAGGTGTCAGAAGTGAAAATGAGTCAATCTCAACATGTGTTGTGTTCTGCTTACAAAATCATGAAGACAGTTGGAGATGAAAAAATGATGTAGGCTCTACAGGATGATTTCTTTCCTTGGCAATCATGTTTTTCCCAAATGATGTACAGATCTTTAGGCATTCTATTATCAAATAGCTTGGAAAGAAAAAAGTGCGTATAGTTGCTGTATAAATGGAACGTCTGGCTCCCCCTGCAGTGCAGATGTATACAATAGTTTATACATCCATCTAAATGTTTTATCCTAAACATCAGCCACTCATACAGGGTGACACGCTGTCGGTGTCCTAGTCGAGACAATGCAAATCCTCCTGTCTTATCACTCACTTCACTCTGCTTCAATATTTATCTCATCCATCTCCTCTTCTTCTCGGTTTTCTCCTGTGACTTTATCTCCAGCAGCAGCTGAAACATGAATGCACCAACAATAAGTCATAGTGTACAGTAATGTGACATATATGATCTAGACACTTGGAATAGGGCTGCAGCTAATGATTATTTTCATTGTTGATTTATCTGTCGATTATTTTCTCTATTAACCGATTAGTTGTCAGAAAATGGCCAAAAATGTGGATCAGTGTTTCCCAAAAGCCCAAGATGACGTCCTCAAATGTCTTGTTTAGTCCACAACTCAAAGATGTTCAGTTTACCGTCACAGAGGAGAGAAGAGACTAGAACATATTCACATTTAACAAGCTGGAATCAGAGAATTCACATGACTCATATCGGTTAATCGATTATCCAAACATTTGGCGGTTAATTCAATAGTTGACAACTAATCGATTAATCGGTTCATCTTTGCAGCTCTATAACGAAGTGACAGTGATGTTGTACCTGGTGTGTGAGCCTTAGTCACTAAAATGTAGAAGAAGAGGAAGCATATGACGAGGAAAATGATGGGCAGGCACCTGTAGATATAAATGAACACTTCCTCCCTCTGAGAACCTGAAATATAACCACAGAGGCAACATGCTCAGACTATGCCTACACTACATATGTTTTGAGGGCAGCCGTCACCTACCTTCTGCTGTGCTGTTCTTTGTGGAGGTGTTATATCTAACTGTGATGACCGTGCCATCTCCAAAAACCACATTTAAAGATGGTATCTCCATAACCACCTTGCAGATGTATCTCCCAGAATCCTCTCTTGTGACATTCGTAAAGATCAAGTGTGAGCAGTTAGATGTTTCCTTTTGCAGAGATCCTTGAGAGAGATTCGTCCGTAAGAAAATTTCAGTCTGAATTGTCTCATTTTCATGATTCTTCAGCCAATTTACTCGCACTTGTCCAAGCTGGTGTGTCCAGCAGCAGGTGATGTTGACTGCCCCCCCCACCGTGACAGAGACATCAGGAGTCTGGGTAACAACAAGTGTGTCTGATGAAACACCTACAGTATGAAGAGACAGAGGGATACATCATTTGGTAGTTCATCACACAACCTTACATCATTTCAGAAGCTAAAGCAGAAAGGAAATGTAGCGAGTAGTGAGTTTTGGGGCCCTTTTCAAAGAATGAGAGGATATGCACTACATAGACATCATTCAAAATACTAGATCATAGCAATTTAACCAGATTTTTGCGCTAGTCAACATCCAAGTAAAGTGGTAATGCCACACCAACAATAAAGGCAAGGCGAGGCGGGGCAGCTTTATTTGTAAAGCACACATTTTCAGCAACAAGATATAAAAAAAGATAGAATACCAAAATCAAAGTCACAGTGCAGTATAAGACATGAGCAATTAGGCAGCATCAAAAATAAAGAAAGAGTGGTCAGTTTTTGTTTTTTTTGCCAATTTCCATTTCTTTTTACACATTCATCAGTGTGTTTTCTACAAACAGAAAGGATAATTAACTTACTACAAAGAAAGTAAAATACATTTGGTAACCTGGTGTTCATTTGCTTGATCAGTTGAAGCGCTTTAACACTGGGCCAGAATCAACATCATATAATATAATTATAATAATAATAAGAATGTGGGTGCCATTTAATCGGGTGACTCTTTCTCTGTGTGCCAATCTGACTAGCACATTCTGCTTTATGATGAATGAGCTAATGTTTTCACTGGAATAGTACTTTGTACTTTCAGTGACATCAAAATTGATTGATTGATTGATTGATTGATTGATTGATCATCATAAGAAATGTGTTGCCATAGTTTTGACCATTACTTATTGTCCTTGTGTGTAGAGTTACATTAAATATTATATTAGTCATATACGTGTTGCCCCACACCTCCACATACACAGTTGCTTCAATATAGTGACTTTATCATATATTTTATCATTCTGAACGACCATTAGCATGTTTTGCTCAAATGTAATGATTCACTAAGTAAGCATTCCATACTGCCGTCTTGTATAAAGTACTTGAAAGCAATACTCATATACTAAATACTAAAAGTAGCTTACCAGAAAATGACTTTGGTAGAAGTTAAAGTCACCTTTTAGAACACTACTTGAGTAGAAGTCTTAAAGTATCTGATATTTACTGAAAAGTCGTTTTATGATATTAGATGTACTTAATTATTAGAAGGAAACGTAAAATAAAAATAAAATACTTTGATTATGAGCTTTATTGTGGCTTCTTAGCGAAGCATAATATTCAGGGTTTCCACGTCCTTCTTAAACATTAAATTCAAAGTCTGACATCGACAAAGAGAGAGACAGAAACATTTTTTTGTACTCCAACGTACGGAAACATTCCCTGAAAGTTTCCCGAACTGGGTGAAAAGTACATTACAACTTTGTTACATTACAACACTAGGAAACTGCAATATAAAAGCTAATTGTGAGCTGGTTGCAGACCCGGTGTATTATTACTTACTGCGAGATGAGCGGGCCCGGAGAGAGGCGAGGAACAGACTGCTCAGTAGAAGCTTCATCCTTATACTGAGACACACCGCTTTAGAGCACATGTCCTTTTATGTATAATGCTGTACAGACATATGTCAAGAAAAAAAAAAAACATCTTTTTAATAAAAGAAATATAAAATAAAAAGGCAGTTAACGGGTTGTATTGTTGCTCAAATTTTAGGACTGTTTAGTTTTGAACGGACACCTTTAGCATCAGCTGTGACTCCAAATTCAGCCCTCATTTGAACTCTGGCCCAGTCCCTTATGTTTTTTACTCAGCTATGAATATATATAAATATAACAAATGCATGTAGTTCATCAAACTATATAAGAAGGGCGAGGGGGGCGGGGAGGGTTCCATCAGTACAGAATACATTGACAGACATGGACTCTATGACGACGCCAGAGATTGCTGACGTTCACTCCATGCAGATTCATTTACACTATAATATAACTATAATTACACTATACATGTTGCAATTAGGGATAGACAGATTATCGGCCCTATCTGACTATCTGTTACTGGGTGTTATATTGAAAGTTTCTCATTTATGAAATGATTGCTTAAAGCATTTAAACAAAGTTTTGTGTTGGAGTTTGTAACATTCCAAAATCTTAATTTTGACTTAAAGATTTTCATTTTCACTGTATATGCATATCGGTTCCAAATATCGGTTATCGGTTTCATTAACTACTAACTGAATGACCAGTATCGGTCGATCCCTGGTTGCAATACATATATAAAAAAATATATAATCATTTCTGTGTCATTGATCATATTACCTCATCTGTCTATCTGAGTTTTGTCTCAAAGGGAATAATCCTCCACTCACTGACAGGATACGTTTGCTCGCTCACACCTTCCTCACTCAGGGCCAGGGACCCCTTAGCTGAAAGAGAGACCGAGTAGGGACCCCCATATCGCATATATTGTATGCCCTTCCACAGGGGGCAGTTAAGTGGTACAGGGCACTGCAATGGGGAAATTAAACCAGCAATCTCTGGACAGAGACAACAGTTTGCATGGCACAGTCAGCCCTGCTTTATGTGGCATTTTGCTATAAGGTCTACTGATCAGAAATGGGCAAGTGCACTTCTTTGGACTGTCACCAAGATGAGAGAAAAACAGGAAGACCCTCAACCACAAAATGCTAAATGCACATTCGGAAATGACACAGCCCTTCTGCAGCCCAGAGGTCTTCTGGTTTGTAACATGCAGTTAACAGATGAACAAACCATTCTAGCAATGCTAACTCACAGACACAGTTCTACTTTGGGTCTTTCAGCTGTTGTAGAGTCAGAGTAAGTCAGAGTTTGGTGTACTGACTCCAGTCAGCATCCAATTAGCTTGCACAGACTCTTATTTAGTGTGATTGCTGTGTCGCAGCAATGACTTAGCCTACTTATTATTATTATTATTAAGATAAGATAAGATAGACTTTATTGATCCCACACTGGGGATATTCCCTTGTTACAGCAGTTTAAAAAACATCACACACATTAAATATACACAGGAAAAATATACAAAAAGTATTATAAGAAAAAAATATATAAGAGTAAAAATATGATATGTACACTATAAACACCCTTATTATATACAGTACAGATATGTAAAAAATATATACAGATATATGGATGGGATAAGGTGCGGATGAATAGAAATGGCATCATCATATTACATGATTTGTTTGCTTCCCCGAAACAATCTGTATATAACTTTTTTCATTTCATTTATTTTTATTTCAAACAAAAATAAAATATATATATACGCTACCGGTCAAAAGTTTGGGGTCACTTAGAAATTTCCATTCCACTCCATTATAGACAGAATACCAGCTGAGATCAGTTGCATTGTTTTTTTTTTAACCAGGGCAGCAGTTTTCAGATTCCATTATGTGCTTACATAATTGCAAAAGGGTTCTCAACTGTTGTAGAAAGAAGTGGCTGATCTTTAATGCAGTATCTACATTGCCCATTATCAGCAACCATTCATCCACTGTTCCAAAGGCCCATTCTGTTTACTAATCTGATCTCATTTTAAAAGGCTAACTGAGAAAACATTGGAGAATCCTTTTGCAATTATGTAAGCACATAATGTAATCTGAAAACTGCTGCCCTGGGAGTGTAACAGGCCTCAATGTAGCCCCTGTCCAACTCTATCCCCTTGGGATGCCGTCACCTGTTGCTCCACCGATGTAGCGTCCTGCTCGCTCATCTCCCCACCGTTCAGCGTTGTCGGCGCCCAGGCATATGATCAGTGTTTGATCTCTAAACCGGTGACTATGATGTCATTTATTCTGGTATATTGTTCCAGATCAGCCACCCGATTTTCCAGCTGCATAATCTGCTTTTCCTTCTTGATGTTTTGTACCTTAAAGTGCTCATATTATACTCATTTTCAGGTTCATAATTGTATTTAGAGGTTGTACCAGAATAGGTTTATGTGGTTTAATTTTCAAAAAACATCATATTTCTGTTGTACTGCACATTGCTGCAGCTCCTCTTTTCACCCTGTGTGTTGAGCTCTCTGTTTTAGCTACAGAGTGAGACATCTCACTGCTGTTCCATCTTTGTTGGGAGTCACACATGCACAGTACCTAGGTAAGGACTACTAGCCAGTCAGAAGCAGAGTATGAGGGCGTGCCCTGACAGTACCTAGGTTGGGACTACTAGCCAGTCAGAAGCAGAGTATGAGGGCGTGCCCTGACAGTACCTAGGTAAGGACTACTAGCCAGTCAGAAGCAGAGTATGAGGGCGTGCCCTGACAGTAGCTAGGTAAGGACTACTAGCCAGTCAGAAGCAGAGTATGAGGGCGTGCCCTGACAGTACCTAGGTAAGGACTACTAGCCAGTCAGAAGCAGAGTATGAGGGCGTGCCCTGACAGTAGCTAGGTAAGGACTACTAGCCAGTCAGAAGCAGAGTATGAGGGCGTGCCATGCTAGCAGCTAGGCGAGCATTATAACGTGTGTTCCAAAGTGACCACATTTGTCTCTGAAGTAAAGGCTGGACTACAATAGAGCTGTTGGGAGTAGTTTGTGAACAGTGTTTTCTGTTGGAGATGGTAATCCCCTTTGGGGTGCACAAGAAATATATATAACACAATAAAGGTAAGGGGAAAAGCCAAAAAGCATAATATGAGCCTTCACTTCCTCCACCAAGCTCATGATGATCTTCTTGTGTTGTCTAATAGCGGAAAACTCTTCCGTCAGCATATCAAGTGACCGCTTAATATCGTCAACCTCCTCGGCTTGTGCTGGGTTCTTTTTCGGTGGCATGGTTTCTGTCACAGAACACTGTTCTGTTTTGGATCAGTAAGTTATTCGGAGGAACTCTGTTTGCGTTTCCTCTTCTTCATTCAACTTCATTCTGATTATTATTATTATTATTATTATTATGAGTTTTTATGAGTGACATAATACATTAAAATCTGTGGTAGCCCATTCACTCCTATTATAATGATAACTTGGCACCTGCTGTATACAAACTCCATTCATATTTCCCTGAGGAACTGTAAGCTCCCTACTGTGATTACATGTATGTATGTAGCTTCTATGTACCAAGTTGACCTACATTGTGTTTATATTCCTGTAACTGTAATTAGATGAAATTATAATATTTGACAGTTAGACCCAGTACCAGTGACTTCCAAGTCCTGATACTGCAGAGTTCAGTTCCCAGATTGTACCAGCAGAGGGCACGATACACCAGTAAATAACATCCCCAGAAAGTACTGTATGGGAGAATAATAATCATGCAAAAATAATGATCAAATATCAAGTAACAAGCAAAATAAAAGTTAGAATGACACTAAAAAAACAAAAAGCTAAATACAAAATGCTACAAACTGTATGCTGTCCATCCAACCAATCAAAACGTGTTACATGTGTAACATTTACACCAAACAAAACCTTGAATCCCTGTAGCTGTAGAGACGAATACAGTCTATGGATACAGCCTGTCAGTACCCGTCAAATGCCCGCGAAGACTAAACTAAATTTGACATGACACCGGAAGTGTTCTGTTGTTTTTTTGGGGTGCTAAGCTAGCTTTGACGACGATAGGTCATTGAGCTGCTGCGTATTAGGTATTACTACCGTAGCCATTTGTACATTGCCGCCACGTGTATGGCCGACGAATACTCACATCCAACGTTATTAATTTGTTCCCCGTTTAATCATTTTTGGACCATTTTAATATCACACGTGCTTGGATTTACCGTGGGAACATCATGGAAATACAGTGACAAGACCAACATTTTCAAAGGTGAGTCTGTCCGCGCTAACGTTAACACACGACAGTGTTGATTTACACAGGCGACGCTGTGTTTTACCCTGAAATGTTATTTCCATCATCTTCTAAGAAAGCGCTAATTCACTGTCGACTGGGTGACGAGACTGTAGTTTCATCCTCTTTCTCCAGTAACGTTAAACTACAAATGTGGATGTCAGAGTGAGTGTAAAGTACTTCACCATAAACGACAGTGGTTTTAATACTAGAATGAATAGGCTACTTAATGGTTTCATTTACTATTATTTCTTTATGGTCTTTGCTGTTCTGCTTCTTCGCAGAACGAGAAGTGTATCGTAAACGTAGTCATGTTTTTTTGTTGTTGTTGTGTGTGGTATACGTGCAGTTTAGTGTCCCAAATTCCCCATACATTGTCCTTAATTATGAACCTGCTAAACCACCTGTTTAACAAGTGTTAGGGTTAGGGCAACCTGTCTCGAATAAGACCCTCATCATTTGGGGAAATATTTTGGGACACTAAACTGCACGTGTGTGTATGTATGTGTGTGTATGTGTGTGTGTGTGTATATATATATATATATATATATATATGTGTATATGTGTGTGGTTATTCATATTCAGCCATGGTGTCAGTCTGTGTTGTGTCTGTGCTAGTCATTACGTTCCCACTTACAGTGTAGTAGCCTACACTATTGAGACAGTTAACTAGGAAACCTGCCTACAGGGCTCCTTCCATCTGATAAGCACTAGCCGGTATGACTCAGTCTGGTTTATTGTAAAGACCAGTTATCTCCTGTGACTCATTAGTGGAAGTGAAGCCTTCCAGGGTTTGACTGCCACCTTTTTGAAGTGTTAACCGGTATGGCGAGGAATTAAGCAGCAAATAGCCACAGGTCTCATGGATTTGTATTTACATTTTTGACAATGTCTACTTAATGAACAGTAGCTGGATTTCCCATGCCTTTCACAAGTCCCATACTTTAATTTGGAAATGTTTGTTTTTAGGTCTGATTCTCAAGTTATACCATTTAAAGGTGCACTATGAGTTCCTGCATGGTTTCAGCACGGTTTCATTTTTGTCTCAAATGGTAGGCATCTCTCCTTGATCCGCTAGCTGCCTGCCCCCTGAACACACTGTGAAAAAGCCCGGTCTCGGGAGACAACACAGGGGTCGTAAACGCGTCAAACAAATACTAGGGGCACAGGCTGTGCACCAGAATACAACAAACCACGTTTCAGCCAATCACCGACAATATGGGAGGGGGTGGGGGTTAGTGCGCATGCACATAATGGTGAGGGGGGAGACAGTGAGTAGAGTTGGTTGAGTAGCGTGAGTTGTATCTGAGAGTAGCTGCTGGATAGCTGGTTTGTTGTATTTTGGTGCACAGCCTGTGCCCCTAGTTTTTGTCTGACGCGTTTACGACCCCTGTGTTGTCTCCCGAGACCGGGCTTTTTCACAGTGTGTTCAGTGGGCAGGCAGCTATTGGATCAAGGAAGGATGCCTACGATTTGAGACAAAAATGAAATCGCTCTGAAACCATGCAGGAACTCACAGTGCACCTTTTTTAAGAGATTAGATCTGCTTGAACTCACCTGTCAACTGCCAAACACCTGCCTGGGTGTGTTTGTGTGTGTGTAGACATAGAGGATAATGTAGTGTGTATAATAGTTTTCTGCAGTCTGCATGTTGTTCTGTTGCATTTTAATATTGGGAGTTTTGTACACTATCAGCAGAAATGCCCAGGAAAGTAAATACTTTTCAAGAGTGTGATTTGTGCCTCTGCAAAGAAATAGCTGAGCATGTGGTTGTGTGTTACTCAATTACTATAAGTGAGCGTTTATAGGAAAATATAAATTAGAGTCGACTGAGCAATATTGAATTTACAGTAAGTAGTTAGCTGTCAGGAGATGAATGACGTTTTTTGTTTTTTTTCCCTGAATGAAAAAGAGACAAGTGTTTTGGTGTTGCTAGGACTAGGGTTGGGTATCAAGAACCGATTCCTACTTGGAATCGTTTAAAAAAATTACGATTCCATTGGAATCGTTTCTTTATTCGAATCGTTTAGAGGATTTGGTTTCACGTTCCTCTTATTTGTGAAAATAGGCATGTGACCCGTTTCAACGCCACCCCTCAAAGAATCGGAATCGAGAATCGACAAGAACCAGAATCGAAAGGAAGAACTGGAATCAGAATCCTTAAAATCTAAACTATGCCCAACCCTAGCTAGGACCAGAGCATATTTTTTTCATATTTGTTTTCGGCTGCTGCTTATCCTCCACACTTTATCATCTCCCGCCTAATTGCCTATCTAGGAACCCTCAAGCTAAACAGCCAGTGTTTGCAAAGAAGCATTCTCACGCCTACTGAATATGCTTAAAACCCTTTTAAACCATCATTTTAATTTAGGAGTGATTGTCACCGCAGTAACGTTTCTGTGTGTGAACATCACAGAGCTGCTGGACCACTTATCAAGTCCGCCCTATACATGTTGCTGCTGAAAGAGTGGGTGGAAAGACATGGGACATGAAAAAAAAGATGGAGAACAGGACTAGGATGTTAAAGCCCCCCTCCACGGTTTTGCTAATTGTTACCTCACTTGTTATAGCTCTGTTGCAGGGGGGAAGTTTCTCTGTGCTCACCTGATTTTATAGCCTGGCTCCGCCCTCCTACGTACTTCCGCCCATTCATTTTCCTTCAGTACGTCATCAGGGTTTGCGGTATATTTGCGGGTTTTCTCTCCGGCCAATCGGTGAACAGAGGGAGTGGCTGAGAACGATGACGTTGAGGTCGCGCGCTAGTTTGAGTTGTAGTTCCGTAACGGCGGCGGAGAAAGATGCGAGCGAAGCCACTCGGTCCGTTGTGGCAACGCAGCAGAATATCCAGAAGTTAAAGCCCGAGCAAGAACAATCTGTGCTGAGTTGTGTTGGTGGCCATGATGTTGTGGCCCTCCTCCCCCACGCGGTTCGGGAACAGTTTGATTTTCCAGCTCGCTCCGTGAGTGGTGATGGAGTTGGCTAAGGCTAACGCTAGCGATGCTAAGCCGACGTCACGGCCAAACGTTAGCGATTGGTTATGGCAGACCCAGAGTGGCTCTGGGTAGATCCAATAGTTTTAAACTTCAACAGAGTACCAGAGTCTGGTAGGACCAGGCTACTTATTTTATGACCTCACCAAAGACCTGCACACTGCTGATAATAATGTTTTTATATCCAAAAGATAGCATTTATCTGCTTTATGCAGATCGCTTACTTAATCTCAAGATAGTCTCGCATTGCCAGACCTTCCTCCACAGTGCTGCAGAGGAAGGTCTGGCTAGTCCACACAGCATTCCGGGATGTAAAAAAAACGTGCTCTGGTTTATTGGCATTTCTTTAAACCAATCACAATTGTCATGGGCTGCAAAATAGCCTCGGGAAGGAACTTGTTTTGGTGGAACATGTGTACGTTCAAAAGTAGTTTTAGTCGTGCGAGAGAAAACTCAGATTGGACAGATAGTCTAGCTAGCTGTCTGGATTTACCCTGCAGAGATCTGAGGAGCAGTTAACCATAGTCCTCAGAAATCCACGTGTATAGCATAGGTACACTGGACACAGTGCATGTATTTCAGGCCTGTTTGTGTGTAATGTGCGTCATTTTCCCTCGGGGATTAACAAAGTAATCATCTTCAGTTACAAAAACAGTTGGGAGAATGACGTGGTTTAATTGGGTTTTGAAAGAATGGATACTTCTGGTAATACACGTCATACTTTAAGTATCGCATATCCGGCTCTTAGTGAGATTATACCAGTTGAAATTCCTGTTTTAAGCCATGGACGTTTGCCATGTTTCTCTTGTTATGAACACACAGAGTCCAGACCACTTCCTATCAGTTAGGACATATGCAAAGTGTTTTTGTCCACAACACAGACTATTTTTAGTCAGAGAAACAGAGCAATATTAGAAGAGTTTTGACGCAGCAGGCAGTCAGTTATAATTCAATTCTAGCTAAGCACTGTAACTGTCTGTGACCGTCTTGAGTCTTATCCCCTACCATCCTCTCTATGATCTTGTATGTGTTTGATCAAATCAAACGCAGCCATACATTTGTTTTTTTTTTATCACGTGAAGGTCCACATTGCTTTGTCCATGATTTACTAGCTAGCTCTAATTAGTTCTGCTCAGCTGCCTGACATTGTTTTCTTGACTTTTGACCGAGATGGCAGGCTTTGAAAATATTGTCCAGTCCTCACTCACCGAGATGCAGACGGGCTGTGCGTGCAACCAATCATGTCACCTGGAAGAAAACGGGCTTTTTATTTGAACTTGTGATCATAACATTGTGTGCACGCCCTGTGGTGCATGGAAAATGAAGGACATGTAAAGGATGTTGACTCAACTGTATAATTTCACAGCCTGTTTTTTAATGCCCTCTCAGAAGGGAGCAGCTGCCTTGGGTTACCAATGTCTGTGTGTCACACCTCCCTGCTTTTGTCTGTAGGCGGAGGAGGGGTCGAATGACAAGTTTGAGGAAGTATACCACACGCTGACAACCAAATGGAAACCAAAAACGTGCAGAGACAGTGGGGAAACAAAGAATTGGCCAAGCCCCATCCTCCAACAGTTAGTTGCAAAACACAATGTTTGAAGTTGTGTAACATTTGTTGAGTGTCGAGCTGTATTTAAGAAACGAGTGCAGACTCCCAAAGTAGGAGAAATGTGAGTGTGTGTGTGTGTGTGTTAGCCTTGTCCTCTCAATAAGTCAAAACAAGCGACGAGCTAACCCTAACCCAAGCGCGGTCATCCTGTCGACTGCCAGTAGCAAGACTGTGAGTGGGGAAAATAGCTTTGCCAGTGAGAAGGTCAGTACTTTTTCAGTCCTGGTGTGTACATAAGGACTGGACTCTCAGATTATTGAATAGTATGCACATTAAGGAGGGACAGAGTTTGTTTACAGCCTCAGAGGTGCTGGTTTTCAGTGCCAAAACCTCCAATGGAAAGTTTTTGAAACTGTCCTTACTCAGTCATGTCATTTGATTGGGCCTATACAAGTCTGCTGCTAATTCCCAGTGGCTCAGTTAAACATTAAAACTGCAAACTGTTTTGAGATTTGAGTTCCTCATTTGACTAATTGAAACCAAAGTGTGTCCAAACAACTGCATTGCTTTCACCTTTCTTGTTGACCAAAGGCTCTGTTTCCGTCACCTTAACTCGAGGTGAGCTAAACATGCCACAGCCTGGCTGGGCGCGAGTTTGGGCTTTGAGGGAAGTGTGAAAACGCAAATTGTAATTGGAAATAAAATGTTGATGAATTGCCCAGCCCTACTCAATGGCGGAATGTAACTAAGTACATTTACTCAAGTGCTTACTCAAGTACAAATTGGAGGTACTTGTACTTCTTTTCAGGCCACTTTCAGCTTCTACTTCACTACATTTCAGTTGTACTTTATACTCCACTACATTAATCTGACAGCTTTAGTTACTAGTTACTTTACTATTCAAGGTTTTAAAACACAAAACGCATGTATTTTATAAAATAGAATGTTTTATTATAAATGAAACTAGCCAACAATATAACGGCCTACAAGTTCAGCTGAAATGATTAGACCATTAAACACTTAGTTGATAGAACAGTTTGGATCGTTTCCAGTTTTTAAAATGTGAGTGTTTTTCTGCATTGACTTCTTACTTGTACTACTTCAAGTACATTTTCCTGATGATACTAACACACTTTAACTTAAGTAACATTTTCAATGCAGGACTTTTAACTGTATGGTATTAGTACTTTTACTTAATCCGAATACTTCATCCAGCACTGGCCCTTACATTGGCCCAGGTTAATGCAACGTGACTCCGTAATTCCCCGACACATCCCACCTCTGGACTGAAGCATTTCTCTGGACACGGTTTTTAGACAGCCTCTAACCAGCTTCTCCCAGCCTCTTGCCAGAATACAAATGCATTCCTGCATCTCTATGACACTTGTTCTCTCCTGTTGCCCTTGCAGTTTCACCAGAACTTCCTACATCAGGATGAAGGGACGGATAGATGCTCCTCAGGACCGGTGAGTTAGAATTAGATGGGAACTCTCACTTGCCACTGTTTGCTCTCGACTATGAATCGGAGATGTTTTTCTCACGACCACAGTTTCTGTGTGGCTTTTAAAAGGGAATTGTTGCTGACCAGACAATGATGTGACAATTTAAATACTATGGGCAAAGACACTTGCGTCGGGCTTCACGCTGCGCTGCGCCGGGTGCAAGATAGGGCCCATTGTGTTTTCTCTTGTCTGCGACAGAATAAAGTCCACCCCATTGATCACCAGTTGAATGCTTTTTAATGCGATGCAGCAGCAGTAGGACTGCTGCATCACAGTTTGCATTAACAGCAACTTAATACAACCCCTTTAGAGCTGGAGGAGAGGGAACAGTGAGGCTGATATATAATATAATGGGATCAAATGGGTAATGCTGGTTTACACGCTGCATCGTTTCACATGCACGATAATCTCTTTTGTATGCGAAGGCAATAAATTCAGCTCGGGAAAATTACAGACTGTTTACTTGTTAAATGGCCCGTGCTGCAGCTGTGTACTTTAAACCCTTTTTCAAGTATCACCGTTTTCCTCCATCTGCAGGGGCTGCCTGGTGGGGATCTGTTTCTTCTTTCTGGGCCTGGGAACGTTGCTACCATGGAACTTCTTCATGACTGCCTCATTGGTAAAAACATGGCAATTACTTAATCCCTCTAAAGCCTTATTTGGGACTAGTATTACCAGGGGACCTCATGTGATTTAGAAGTCACCCACCCATGTATGTTGTTTATGTGGCGCATTTGCACAGGTTAGGCAAAGTCTGTATTTCACTCAAATGTACTGACAATATACCCCACATGACTTTCATTTATACATGTCAACGCAGCCAACACAACCCCAAATCACAGAGATGTCGATTCACACGGGCCTATTATTATCACGTGACCTCTGTGTTTGGCGAAATGCGGCAGGTCCTTTGCAGTAACTTGTAAAGTAAAAATTCCCCGGAAATGACCTACCATATTTCGCTGACCACCGAGGTCCTGTGATAATATTAGTCCCGTGTGACTCAACATCTCTGTGATTTGGAATTTCCCCAGATGATACAAATCCTGTGTGAACAGGGCTAAAGACAGTTGAACTGACACATAATCTTGGCTGACATTACTGTCTTTAAGAGGTTGTAGCGGGTGAAGGTATTGGTACCAACCATGTCATGCTTGTTTGTGGGGAAGGGGGCTTAATAACTCACCCTAAAGATATCTGAATGAAAATGGGTTCTGTGGGTACCCACGAGTTTCCTCTGTACAGACAATTTAATGATAATCCCATGCAGTTTTTTTCATGCAGTACAAACATGTTATTTTCGCTTATTATCAAAATGGTGTGTGTGAGTAACTCTGCATACTGGTCTTGGAATTGCATAAATTAGGTATGACTGGACATTTTAAGGTTGTGACCTACCAACCAGACGACCGACCCTTGGCAGAAAAGGCAGTTGGACTGACTCTAGTTACGCTCATCCCGCTCCTCGTTTCCGGGTTAGCACTCCACCAATCAGATTGGTCATTTGAGTCCGACTGCCGGCAGTGCCCGCCTTCCGATTCAAGATGTCAAATCGGCCAAAATGAAGGACGACGGCCCCTTGGACGGACGACGGCACGGAACACACCGAACGGACTCGAGTCACTGACCTCGCCAGACTGTCCGACGGCCGATCATCGGCTTGGTGTGTCTCGGGCTTTAGACTTGTGGATGCAATAAACCCGATTCTATGCATGTGTGATGATGATGTTAATCCCCATAGTAGCTATTTCATTGTAGTGAGACCATATCTGAAACTTGACCTCACTGTATAAAATGACTTGTTGTGGCATGGGGTACTTTCCATAAAATCATCTCTCAATGCAAATCAAACCAGCTATCAGGCTAACTGAAATAAAACCATGCCTCTGTACCTGCTGTCAAGTGTAGTCTTAACTAGCGTCACGTGCAGCGATGCTTCTGTTGCCTGTAACGGCCGTTTCTGAACATCAGAGAGAACCCAAGTTTCCTAGGTACAATAAGGTGGCTTCTGAGCAGTTTCCAGAACAAAAGTGCTCGCCATCCGATCACTGAAAAATGCAATTCTTGCGGAAATCGCCAAAAGGTTTTTGATAACAAATCACAGCACGAATTTTTCTATGGTGTTCCTCAAGGTCTTGGTGTCTTAATGTGATATTTTGGGGGGATGTTTGACCATTTCTACCAATTCTTTGTGTAACAAATGCTATCAACCCACAAATTGCTGCAACAACTTACGAGCGTAATAGAGCATGTAAGTGGCATATACTTCCATCATATTGTTTTCATCTTTTATACACGCTAAACTTTCATCATTTGAATAGGCCTAACCAAAACAACGCAGTCAATCCTATGACTTTGGGTAACCATATGGATTGTTTCACTGGATTGTTTGGGTTTCTAACAACTACGAACGAAGGAAATGTCTCTGGCTCTGCTAAATGCTTCACCATGTCCACCAGCTAGATGCTAAAAATGTCTCTCTGCTGTTTGGTTGCAGCCATGTAGTGTACAGTGGGTTCATCACAACTTTTTCACTGAAATTGTTTGCCTACTGTGTTTGGAGAAATAAAGTTGCAGGATGTCAAACCAAAACAATAAGCTGACAGGTGCTAAAACATCTTTCACATAACACTCTGTCATCACCCATTTTTGATAAAAAGAAATGATTATCAGGGCTCGACATTAAGGCTTGTCTGCTTGTCCGGGACAAGTGGATTTTTTTTTTTTTTTTTTAAAGTTAAAACTCAAACAAAATAAAATGCCATGTTACTTCACGTCATGTGCCACTCATTACGTCTATGTTACCGATTTGAAATGAATACATTATTTCCCCACAATCCGGTGCAGCGGGTCAGTGGACCGCTAACGTTAGACCCAGCCCGTTGTTCAGCTCATTCTCTGTAAGTGATGCAGCATGAAAGCACGGCGAGCCAGCCGATGTTAGTTGGCTAACATTAGCTTATTAACTCCACCTTAACGTTACTTCCTCGCCACATCATTCACAGAAAACGAGCCGAATACAGTTGTCACTCGTGGCGATAGCAATGTGCTTTGTGTGGATGAAGCATGAAGTTAATTTGACTCATTTAGCGACCGGCTCTCTGCCTCGTAGCGTTACTACTCCGCTGCTCGTTTGTCCGTCAAATATTGTAAAACCTCAGCTCTGCGACTTGCCGGATTAAATATCGGCTAATAATCAACTGTAAAGTAGCTACACCTTTTAATGGATCCCTTGGTAAATCAGCCTCTGCCGGGTAGAAAGTGAAATTATTAAAAAATAATTAAAAAATATAAAGTTAACACCAACATTTAGTGGCAAAATCCATTGTTATGTATACAAAATTATTTTACCTCTGGTCAAAATATTGACTTAGTATCTCAATATATTGACTTAGTAACTCAGAATATTGATTAGGAATCTGAAAGTAATGAGAAACTTTAAAATATTGACTTAGAATCTCAATATATTAACTTCTGCACACTGGCGTGCAAAGTATTAGCTTGTATTACGGAGTCTGGAGATCCTTTTTTTTCTTGTTGAAGCGGAAATCTATTCTTGGGACACGTTTGTTTCTACTGTTTCAACTGAATTGTATTAATGCTGATAGTGTTTGGATGCTTTCAACAGTTTGTTCTAATTCTGCATTAGCAAAACACATTTTTTTTTATAAAATGATAAATCTTTACCCGGAAAAGTGACTTTTGTGCATGGACAAGTGAAACGTAAATGTACTTGTCCAAAGGACAAGTGCCTCAAAAAGTTAATGTCAAGCCCTGATTAGTGTAGCTTTAAAATGATGAAGGATTTAACTATTCCTGTACTCGTTTAAAAAAAACAAACAGGGGAATGACTTGACTTATGACTAGAGGATTCTGGGAGTTATTTTGAGTTCACCATGAATGTGTGATACCGCTCGGCCCAATTGGGGGACAAACAAACAATGTAAACGTTGTAAATTTTAAAAGAATGGAGCGTTAAGGTGACGCTGAAAACACTTACTTTCCATTGTTAGACGATATAGTATATGTTTGCATGTAAAGATAAACAGTACTATAGATGTGCAGGACAATTCAACAGTGGTAATCCAACATCTTTTTTCTTCTTCTGGGTTTGCAGTATTTCCAAGGTCGCCTAAACACAACAGAGTGGAGCAACGGCACCAAGGTGGTCCGCAAGGAGTACTACTTCAACAACTGGATGACCCTGCTGTCCCAGCTGCCCCTGCTGGTGTTCACCCTGCTCAACTCCTTCCTCTACCAGAGGTCAGTGACAGGGTTAGACGTTAATTCGCTGTCAGAGGATGTTCATATCTGTACTGGGCAACGTGCCAAAGCTGTCTAGAAGAAATTAAGACGCAGAAGGATGTCAATTTTTTCCCAAAAGTAATTAATCTAATTAGATACACTAACAGTGGATGAATGGTTGCTGATAATGGGCAATTTAGATATTGCATTAAAGATCAGCCACTTCTTTCTACAACAATCAAGAACCCTTTTGCAATTATGTAAGCACATAAGGGGGCATAAGTCAGTACACCCCTATGTTAAATTCCCATAGAGACAGGCAGATTTTTATTTTTAAAGGCCAGTTATTTCATGGATCCAGGATACTATGCATCCTGATAAAGTTCCCTTGGCCTTTGGAATTAAAATAGCCCCCCCCCCACATCATCACATCCCCTTCACCATACCTAGAGATTGGCATGGGGTACTTTCCATAAAATCATCTCTCAATGCAAATCAAACCAGCTATTAGGCTAACTGAAATAAAACCATGCCACTGTACCTGCTGTCAAGTGTAGTCTTAACTAGCGTCACGTGCAGCGATGCTTCTGTTGCCTGTAACGGCAGTTTCTGAACATCAGAGAGAAGCTCAGGCATTTAAGTGACACCGAAATGAGGCACCGAAATCCGCGTTGCTATCCGGTCCGGTAGATACCGGTCGTTTTGGCACCAGTGCATATTAGCACCGGTTTTCAGTACTCGACCCTAATGATTAGTTGTGAATCATAAACTTGAGGTATTTGCCATTACAAAGTCGCATATATGACCGTGTCTCGTGCCAAAATACTCCACCGTGGTGTATTTCGCATTCAGTTTGATGTAGATGATTAAATGACAATGATGTTTCTGGTTTCAGGATATCGGTGGTGATGCGCA